>NW_027062951.1:61177-85597 GCF_032884065.1 Artemia franciscana
TTTTCACATCTTTACCATATGCAATCATAAAATAGTCTAATATCTTCATTTTTTCTACAGACATAGCTATTACCCTCGAAAACTAAAACTTTTGAAATAGGAAAAGAGCCTTTAATCACATTCTTTACCATTTGCAATCATAAGATAGTCTAATATCTTCATTTTTTCAACATACGTAGCTCTTACCCCCAAAAACTAAAACTTTTGACATAGGAAAAGAGCCTTTAACCACATTCTTTACCATGTGCAATCATAAAATAGTCTAATATTTTCATTTTTTCAACATACTTAGCTCTTACCCCCGAAAACTAAAACTTTTGAAATAGGAAAAGAGCCTTTAATCAGATTCTTTACCATATGCAATCATAAAATAGTCTAATATCTTCATTTTTTCCACGGACGAAGCTATTACCCTCGAAAACTAAAACTTTTGACATAGGAAAAGAGCCTTTAATCACATTCTTTACCATGTGCAATCATAAAATAGTCTAATATCTTCATTTTTTCCATGGACGAAGCTATTACCCCCCGAAAACTAAAATTTTTGACATAGGAAAAGAGCCTTTAATCACATTCTTTACCATATGCAATCATAAAATTGTCTAATATCTTCATTTTTTCCACAGACATAGCAATTACCCTTGAAAACTAAAACTTTTGACATAGGAAAAGAGCCTTTAATCACATTCTTTACCATGTGCAATCATAAAATTGTCTGATATCTTCATTTTTCCACAGACATAGCTATTACCCTCGAAAACTAAAACTTTTGTCATAGGAAAAGATCCTTTAATCACATTCTTTACCATGTGCAATCATAAAATAGTCTAATATCTTCATTTTTTCAACATACGTAGCTCTTACGCCAGAAAACAAAAACTTTTGAAATAGGAAAAGAGCCTTAAATCACATTCTTTACCATGTGCAATCATAAAATAGTCTAATATCTTCATTTTTACCACGGACGAAGCTATTACCCTCGAAAACTAAAACTTTTGAAATAGGAAAAGAGCCTTTAATCATATTCTATATCATGTGCAATCATTAAATTGTCTAATATCTTCATTTTTTCCACAGACATAGCTATTACCCTCGAAAACTAAAACTTTTGACATAGGAAAAGAGCCTTTAATCACATTCTTTACCATGTGCAATCATAAAATAGTCTAATATCTTCATTTTTTCCACGGACGAAGCTATTACCCTCGAAAACTAAAACTTTTGAAATAGGAAAAGAGCCTTTAATCATATTCTATATCATGTGCAATCATTAAATTGTTTAATATCTTCTTTTTTTCCACAGACATAGCTATTACCCTCGAAAACTAAAACTTTTGACATAGGAAAAGAGCCTTTAATCACATTCTTTACCATGTGCAACCATAAAATAGTCTAATATCTTCATTTTTTCCACGGACGAAGCTATTACCCTCGAAAACTAAAACTTTTGACGTAGGAAAAGAGCCTTTAATCAGATTCTTTACCATGTGCAATCATAAAATAGTCTAATATCTTCATTTTTTCCACAGACATAGCTATTACCCTCGAAAACTAAAACTTTTGAAATAGGAAAAGAGCCTTTAATCAGATTCTTTACCATGTGCAATCATAAAATAGTCTAATATCTTCATTTTTTTCCACGGACGAAGCTATTACCCTCGAAAACTAAAACTTTTGACATAGGAAAAGAGCCTTTAATCACATTCTTTACCATGTGCAATCATAAAATAGTCTAATATCTTCATTTTTTCCATGGACGAAGCTATTACCCCCGAAAACTAAAATTTTGACATAGGAAAAGAGCCTTTATCACATTCTTTACCATTTGCAATCATAAAATTGTCTAATATCTTCATTTTTTTCCACGGACGAAGCTATTACCCTTGAAAACTAAAACTTTTGACATAGGAAAAGAGCCTTTAATTACATTCTTTACCATGTGCAATCATAAAATTGTCTGATATCTTCATTTTTAACACAGACATAGCTATTACCATCGAAAACTAAAACTTTTGACATAGGAAAAGAGCCTTTAATCACATTCTGTACCATGTGCAATCATAAAATAGTCTAATATCTTCATTTTTTCAACATACGTAGCTCTTACGCCAGAAAAAAAAACTTTTGAAATAGGAAAAGAGCCTTTAATCACATTCTTTACATTAATCACATTAATCATAAAATAGTCTAATATCTTCATTTTTACCACGGACGAAGCTATTACCCTCGAAAACTAAAAGTTTTGAAATAGGAAAAGAGCCTTTAATCATATTCTATATCATGTGCAATCATTAAATTGTCTAATATCTTCATTTTTTCCACAGACATAGCTAAAACCCTCGAAAACTGAAACTTTTGACATAGGAAAAGAGCCTTTAATCACATTCTTTACCATGTGCAATCATAAAATAGTCTAATATCTTCATTTTTTCCACGGACGAAGCTATTACCCACGAAAACTAAAACTTTTGAAATAGGAAAAGAGCCTTTAATCATATTCTATATCATGTGCAATCATTAAATTGTCTAATATCTTCATTTTTTCCACAGACATAGCTATTACCCTCGAAAACTAAAACTTTTGACATAGGAAAAGAGCCTTTAATCACATTCTTTACCATGTGCAATCATAAAATAGTCTAATATCTTCATTTTTTCCACGGACGAAGCTATTACCCTCGAAAACTAAAACTTTTGACGTAGGAAAAGAGCCTTTAATCACATTCTTTACCATGTGCAATCATAAAATAGTCTAATATCTTTATTTTTTCCACAGACGAAGCTATTACCCTCGAAAACTAAAACTTTTGAAATAGGAAAAGAGCCTTTAATCACATTCTTTACCATATACAATCATAAAAATTGTCTAATATCCTCATTTTTTCCAGAGACATAGCTATTACCCTCGAAAACTAAAACTTTTGACATAGGAAAAGAGCCTTTAACCACATTCTTTACCATGTGCAATCATAAAATAGTCTAATATTTTCATTTTTTCAACATACTTAGCTGTTACCCCCCGAAAACTAAAACTTTTGAAATAGGAAAAGAGCCTTTAATCAGATTCTTTACCATATGCAATCATAAAATAGTCTAATATCTTCATTTTTTCCACGGACGAAGCTATTACCCTCGAAAACTAAAACTTTTGACATAGGAAAAGAGCCTTTAATCACATTCTTTACCATGTGCAATCATAAAATAGTCTAATATCTTCATTTTTTCCATGGACGAAGCTATTACCCCCGAAAACTAAAATTTTTGACATAGGAAAAGAGCCTTTAATCACATTCTTTACCATATGCAATCATAAAATTGTCTAATATCTTCATTTTTTCCACAGACATAGCAATTACCCTTGGAAACTAAAACTTTTGACATAGGAAAAGAGCCTTTAATCACATTCTTTACCATGTGCAATCATAAAATTGTCTGATATCTTCATTTTTTCCACAGACATAGCTATTACCCTCGAAAACTAAAACTTTTGACATAGGAAAAGAGCCTTTAATCACATTCTTTACCATGTGCAATCATAAAATAGTCTAATATCTTCATTTTTTCAACATACGTAGCTCTTACGCCAGAAAACAAAAACTTTTGAAATAGGAAAAGAGCCTTTAATCACATTCTTTACCATGTGCAATCATAAAATAGTCTAATATCTTCAGTTTTACCACGGACGAAGATATTACCCTCGAAAACTAAAACTTTTGAAATAGGAAAAGAGCCTTTAATCATATTCTATATCATGTGCAATCATTAAATTGTCTAATATCTTCTTTTTTTTCCACAGACATAGCTATTACCCTCGAAAACTAAAACTTTTGAAATAGGAAAAGAGCCTTTAATCAGATTCTTTACCATGTGCAATCATAAAAAAGTCTAATATCTTCATTTTTTTCCACGGACGAAGCTATTACCCTCGAAAACTAAAACTTTTGACATAGGAAAAGAGCCTTTAATCACATTCTTTACCATGTGCAATCATAAAATAGTCTAATATCTTCATTTTTTCCATGGACGAAGCTATTATCCCCGAAAACTAAAATTTTGACATAGGAAAGAGCCTTTAATCACATTCTTTACCATGTGCAATCATAAAATTGTCTAATATCTTCATTTTTTCCACAGACATAGCTATTACCCTTGAAAACAAAAACTTTTGACATAGGAAAAGAGCCTTTAATCACATTCTTTACCATGTGCAATCATAAAATTGTCTGATATCTTCATTTTTTCCACAGACATAGCTATTACCCTCGAAAACTAAAACTTTTGACATAGGAAAAGAGCCTTTAATCACATTCTGTACCATGTGCAATCATAAAATAGTCTAATATCTTCATTTTTACCACGGACGAAGCTATTACCCTCGAAAACTAAAACTTTTGAAATAGGAAAAGAGCCTTTAATCATATTCTATATCATGTGCAATCATTAAATGGTCTAATATCTTCATTTTTTCCACAGACATAGCTAAAACCCTCGAAAACTGAAACTTTTGACATAGGAAAAGAGCCTTTAATCACATTCTTTACCATGTGCAATCATAAAATAGTCTAATATCTTCATTTTTTCCACGGACGAAGCTATTACCCACGAAAATTAAAATTTTTGAAATAGGAAAAGAGCCTTTAATCATATTCTATATCATGTGCAATCATTAAATTGTCTAATATCTTCATTTTTTCCACTGACATAGCTATTACCCTCGAAAACTAAAACTTTTGACATAGGAAAAGAGCCTTTAATCACATTCTTTACCATGTGCAATCATAAAATAGTCTAATATCTTCATTTTTTCCACGGACGAAGCTATTACCCTCGAAAACTAAAACTTTTGACGTAGGAAAAGAGCCTTTAATCACATTCTTTACCATGTGCAATCATAAAATAGTCTAATATCTTCATTTTTTCCACAGACGAAGCTATTACCCTCGAAAACTAAAACTTTTGAAATAGGAAAAGAGCCTTTAATCACATTCTTTACCATATACAATCATAAAAATTGTCTAATATCCTCATTTTTTCCAGAGACATAGCTATTACCCTCGAAAACTAAAACTTTTGACATAGGAAAAGAGCCTTTAACCACATTCTTTACCATGTGCAATCATAAAATAGTCTAATATTTTCATTTTTTCAACATACTTAGCTCTTACCCCCGAAAACTAAAACTTTTGAAATAGGAAAAGAGCCTTTAATCAGATTCTTTACCATATGCAATCATAAAATAGTCTAATATCTTGATTTTTTCCACGGACGAAGCTATTACCCTCGAAAACTAAAACTTTTGACATAGGAAAAGAGCCTTTAATCACATTCTTTACCATGTGCAATCATAAAATAGTCTAATATCTTCATTTTTTCCATGGACGAAGCTATTACGCCCGAAAACTAAAATTTTTGACATAGGAAAAGAGCCTTTAATCACATTCTTTACCCTATGCAATCATAAAATAGTCTAATATCTTCATTTTTTCCACAGACATAGCTATTACCCTCGAAAACTAAAACTTTTGACATAGGAAAAGAGCCCTTAATCACATTCTTTACGATGTGCAATCATAAAATAGTCTAATATCTTCATTTTTTCAACATACGTAGCTCTTACCCGAAAACTAAAACTTTGGAAATAGGAAAAGAGCCTTTAATCACATTCTTTACCATGTGCAATCATAAAATATTCTAATATCTTCTTTTTTCCACAGACATAGCTATTACCCTCGAAAACTAAAACTTTTGAAATAGGAAAAGAGCCTTTAATTACATTCTTTACCATATGCAATCATAAAATAGTCTAATATCTTCATTTTTTCCACAGACATAGCTATTACCCTCGAAAACTAAAACTTTTGAAATAGGAAAAGAGCCTTTAATCACATTCTTTACCATTTGCAATCATAAGATAGTCTAATATCTTCATTTTTTCAACATACGTAGCTCTTACCCCCGAAAACTAAAACTTTTGACATAGGAAAAGAGTCTTTAACCACATTCTTTACCATGTGCAATCATAAAATAGTCTAATATTTTCATTTTTTCAACATACTTAGCTCTTACCCCCGAAAACTAAAACTTTTGAAATAGGAAAAGAGCCTTTAATCAGATTCTTTACCATATGCAATCATAAAATAGTCTAATATCTTCATTTTTTCCACGCACGAAGCTATTACCCTCGAAAACTAAAACTTTTGACATAGGAAAAGAGCCTTTAATCACATTCTTTACCATGTGCAATCATAAAATAGTCTAATATCTTCATTTTTTCCATGGACGAAGCTATTACCCCCGAAAACTAAAATTTTTGACATAGGAAAAGAGCCTTTAATCACATTCTTTACCATATGCAATCATAAAATTGTCTAATATCTTCATTTTTTCCACAGACATAGCAATTACCCTTGAAAACTAAAACTTTTGACATAGGAAAAGAGCCTTTAATCACATTCTTTACCATGTGCAATCATAAAATTGTCTGATATCTTCATTTTTTCCACAGACATAGCTATTACCCTCGAAAACTAAAACTTTTGACATAGGAAAAGATCCTTTAATCACATTCTTTACCATGTGCAATCATAAAATAGTCTAATATCTTCATTTTTTTAACATACGTAGCTCTTACGCCAGAAAACAAAAACTTTTGAAATAGGAAAAGAGCCTTTAATCACATTCTTTACCATGTGCAATCATAAAATAGTCTAATATCTTCATTTTTACCACGGACGAAGCTATTACCCTCGAAAACTAAAACTTTTGAAATTGGAAAAGAGCCTTTAATCATATTCTATATCATGTGCAATCATTAAATTGTCTAATATCTTCATTTTTTCCACAGACATAGCTATTACCCTCGAAAACTAAAACTTTTGACATAGGAAAAGAGCCTTTAATCACATTCTTTACCATGTGCAATCATAAAATAGTCTAATATCTTCATTTTTTCCACGGACGAAGCTATTACCCTCGAAAACTAAAACTTTTGAAATAGGAAAAGAGCCTTTAATCATATTCTATATCATGTGCAATCATTAAATTGTTTAATATCTTCTTTTTTTCCACAGACATAGCTATTACCCTCGAAAACTAAAACTTTTGAAATAGGAAAAGAGCCTTTAATCAGATTCTTTACCATGTGCAATCATAAAATAGTCTAATATCTTCATTTTTTTTCCACGGACGAAGCTATTACCCTCGAAAACTAAAACTTTTGACATAGGAAAAGAGCTTTTAATCACATTCTTTACCATGTGCAATCATAAAATAGTCTAATATCTTCATTTTTTCCATGGACGAAGCTATTACCCCCGAAAACTAAAATTTTGACATAGGAAAAGAGCCTTTATCACATTCTTTACCATTTGCAATCATAGAATTGTCTAATATCTTCATTTTTTCCACAGACATAGCTATTACCCTTGAAAACTAAAACTTTTGACATAGGAAAAGAGCCTTTAATTACATTCTTTACCATGTGCAATCATAAAATTGTCTGATATCTTCATTTTTAACACAGACATAGCTATTACCCTCGAAAACTAAAACTTTTGACATAGGAAAAGAGCCTTTAATCACATTCTGTACCATGTGCAATCATAAAATAGTCTAATATCTTCATTTTTTCAACATACGTAGCTCTTACGCCAGAAAAAAAAACTTTTGAAATAGGAAAAGAGCCTTTAATCACATTCTTTACCATGTGCAATCATAAAATAGTCTAATATCTTCATTTTTACCACGGACGAAGCTATTATCCTCGAAAACTAAAACTTTTGAAATAGGAAAAGAGCCTTTAATCATATTCTATATCATGTGCAATCATTAAATTGTCTAATATCTTCATTTTTTCCACAGACATAGCTAAAACCCTCGAAAACTGAAACTTTTGACATAGGAAAAGAGCCTTTAATCACATTCTTTACCATGTGCAATCATAAAATAGTCTAATATCTTCATTTTTTCCACGGACGAAGCTATTACCCACGAAAACTAAAACTTTTGAAATAGGAAAAGAGCCTTTAATCATATTCTATATCATGTGCAATCATTAAATTGTCTAATATCTTCATTTTTTCCACAGACATAGCTATTACCCTCGAAAACTAAAACTTTTGACATAGGAAAAGAGCCTTTAATCACATTCTTTACCATGTGCAATCATAAAATAGTCTAATATCTTCATTTTTTCCACGGACGAAGCTATTACACTCGAAAACTAAAACTTTTGACGTAGGAAAAGAGCCTTTAATCACATTCTTTACCATGTGCAATCATAAAATAGTCTAATATCTTCATTTTTTCCACAGACGAAGCTATTACCCTCGAAAACTAAAACTTTTGAAATAGGAAAAGAGCCTTTAATCACATTCTTTACCATATACAATCATAAAAATTGTCTAATATCCTCATTTTTTCCAGAGACATAGCTATTACCCTCGAAAACTAAAACTTTTGACATAGGAAAAGAGCCTTTAACCACATTCTTTACCATGTGCAATCATAAAATAGTCTAATATTTTCATTTTTTCAACATACTTAGCTCTTACCCCCGAAAACTAAAACTTTTGAAATAGGAAAAGAGCCTTTAATCAGATTCTTTACCATATGCAATCATAAAATAGTCTAATATCTTCATTTTTTCCACGGACGAAGCTATTACCCTCGAAAACTAAAACTTTTGACATAGGAAAAGAGCCTTTAATCACATTCTTTACCATGTGCAATCATAAAATAGTCTAATATCTTCATTTTTTCCATGGACGAAGCTATTACCCCCGAAAACTAAAATTTTTGACATAGGAAAAGAGCCTTTAATCACATTCTTTACCATATGCAATCATAAAATTGTCTAATATCTTCATTTTTTCCACAGACATAGCAATTACCCTTGGAAACTAAAACTTTTGACATAGGAAAAGAGCCTTTA
Organism: Artemia franciscana; assembly: GCF_032884065.1. NCBI lineage: Eukaryota > Metazoa > Arthropoda > Branchiopoda > Anostraca > Artemiidae > Artemia > Artemia franciscana. Next base: position 70,110 of record NW_027062951.1, read on the forward strand.
ATCACATTCTTTACCATGTGCAATCATAAAATTGTCTGATATCTTCATTTTTTCCACAGACATAGCTATTACCCTCGAAAACTAAAACTTTTGACATAGGAAAAGAGCCTTTAATCACATTCTTTACCATGTGCAATCATAAAATAGTCTAATATCTTCGTTTTTTCAACATACGTAGCTCTTACGCCAGAAAACAAAAACTTTTGAAATAGGAAAAGAGCCTTTAATCACATTCTTTACCATGTGCAATCATAAAATAGTCTAATATCTTCAGTTTTACCACGGACGAAGATATTACCCTCGAAAACTAAAACTTTTGAAATAGGAAAAGAGCCTTTAATCATATTCTATATCATGTGCAATCATTAAATTGTCTAATATCTTCATTTTTTCCACAGACATAGCTATTACCCTCGAAAACTAAAACTTTTGAAATAGGAAAAGAGCCTTTAATCACATTCTTTACCATGTGTAATCATAAAATAGTCTAATATCTTCATTTTTTCCACGGACGAAGCTATTGCCCTCGAAAACTAAAACTTTTGAAATAGGAAAAGAGCCTTTAATCATATTCTATATCATGTGCAATCATTAAATTGTCTAATATCTTCTTTTTTTCCACAGACATAGCTATTACCCTCGAAAACTAAAACTTTTGAAATAGGAAAAGAGCCTTTAATCAGATTCTTTACCATGTGCAATCATAAAAAAGTCTAATATCTTCATTTTTTCCATGGACGAAGCTATTACCCCCGAAAACTAAAATTTTGACATAGGAAAGAGCCTTTAATCACATTCTTTACCATGTGCAATCATAAAATTGTCTAATATCTTCATTTTTTCCACAGACATAGCTATTACCCTTGAAAACTAAAACTTTTGACATAGGAAAAGAGCCTTTAATCACATTCTTTACCATGTGCAATCATAAAATTGTCTGATATCTTCATTTTTTCCACAGACATAGCTAAAACCCTCGAAAACTGAAACTTTTGACATAGGAAAAGAGCCTTTAATCACATTCTTTACCATGTGCAATCATAAAATAGTCTAATATCTTCATTTTTTCCACGGACGAAGCTATTACCCACGAAAACTAAAACTTTTGAAATAGGAAAAGAGCCTTTAATCATATTCTATATCATGTGCAATCATTAAATTGTCTAATATCTTCATTTTTTCCACAGACATAGCTATTACCCTCGAAAACTAAAACTTTTGACATAGGAAAAGAGCCTTTAATCACATTCTTTACCATGTGCAATCATAAAATAGTCTAATATCTTCATTTTTTCCACGGACGAAGCTATTACACTCGAAAACTAAAACTTTTGACGTAGGAAAAGAGCCTTTAATCACATTCTTTACCATGTGCAATCATAAAATAGTCTAATATCTTCATTTTTTCCACAGACGAAGCTATTACCCTCGAAAACTAAAACTTTTGAAATAGGAAAAGAGCCTTTAATCACATTCTTTACCATATACAATCATAAAAATTGTCTAATATCCTCATTTTTTCCAGAGACATAGCTATTACCCTCGAAAACTAAAACTTTTGACATAGGAAAAGAGCCTTTAACCACATTCTTTACCATGTGCAATCATAAAATAGTCTAATATTTTCATTTTTTCAACATACTTAGCTCTTACCCCCGAAAACTAAAACTTTTGAAATAGGAAAAGAGCCTTTAATCAGATTCTTTACCATATGCAATCATAAAATAGTCTAATATCTTCATTTTTTCCACGGACGAAGCTATTACCCTCGAAAACTAAAACTTTTGACATAGGAAAAGAGCCTTTAATCACATTCTTTACCATGTGCAATCATAAAATAGTCTAATATCTTCATTTTTTCCATGGACGAAGCTATTACCCCCGAAAACTAAAATTTTTGACATAGGAAAAGAGCCTTTAATCACATTCTTTACCATATGCAATCATAAAATTGTCTAATATCTTCATTTTTTCCACAGACATAGCAATTACCCTTGGAAACTAAAACTTTTGACATAGGAAAAGAGCCTTTAATCACATTCTTTACCATGTGCAATCATAAAATTGTCTGATATCTTCATTTTTTCCACAGACATAGCTATTACCCTCGAAAACTAAAACTTTTGACATAGGAAAAGAGCCTTTAATCACATTCTTTACCATGTGCAATCATAAAATAGTCTAATATCTTCGTTTTTTCAACATACGTAGCTCTTACGCCAGAAAACAAAAACTTTTGAAATAGGAAAAGAGCCTTTAATCACATTCTTTACCATGTGCAATCATAAAATAGTCTAATATCTTCAGTTTTACCACGGACGAAGATATTACCCTCGAAAACTAAAACTTTTGAAATAGGAAAAGAGCCTTTAATCATATTCTATATCATGTGCAATCATTAAATTGTCTAATATCTTCATTTTTTCCACAGACATAGCTATTACCCTCGAAAACTAAAACTTTTGACATAGGAAAAGAGCCTTTAATCACATTCTTTACCATGTGTAATCATAAAATAGTCTAATATCTTCATTTTTTCCACGGACGAAGCTATTACCCTCGAAAACTAAAACTTTTGAAATAGGAAAAGAGCCTTTAATCATATTCTATATCATGTGCAATCATTAAATTGTCTAATATCTTCTTTTTTTCCACAGACATAGCTATTACCCTCGAAAACTAAAACTTTTGAAATAGGAAAAGAGCCTTTAATCAGATTCTTTACCATGTGCAATCATAAAAAAGTCTAATATCTTCATTTTTTCCATGGACGAAGCTATTACCCCCGAAAACTAAAATTTTGACATAGGAAAGAGCCTTTAATCACATTCTTTACCATGTGCAATCATAAAATTGTCTAATATCTTCATTTTTTCCACAGACATAGCTATTACCCTTGAAAACTAAAACTTTTGACATAGGAAAAGAGCCTTTAATCACATTCTTTACCATGTGCAATCATAAAATTGTCTGATATCTTCATTTTTTCCACAGACATAGCTATTACCCTCGAAAACTAAAACTTTTGACATAGGAAAAGAGCCTTTAATCACATTCTGTACCATGTGCAATCATAAAATAGTCTAATATCTTCATTTTTTCAACATACGTAGCTCTTATGCCAGAAAAAAAAAACTTTTGAAATAGGAAAAGAGCCTTTAATCACATTCTTTACCATGTGCAATCATAAAATAGTCTAATATCTTCATTTTTACCACGGACGAAGCTATTACCCTCGAAAACTAAAACTTTTGAAATAGGAAAAGAGCCTTTAATCATATTCTATATCATGTGCAATCATTAAATTGTCTAATATCTTCATTTTTTCCACAGACATAGCTATTACCCTCGAAAACTAAAACTTTTGACATAGGAAAAGAGCCTTTAATCACATTCTTTACCATGTGCAATCATAAAAGAGTCTAATATCTTCATTTTTTCCACGGACGAAGCTATTACCCTCGAAAACTAAAACTTTTGAAATAGGAAAAGAGCCTTTAATCATATTCTATATCATGTGCAATCATTAAATTGTCTAATATCTTCATTTTTTCCACAGACATAGCTATTACAATCGAAAACTAAAACTTTTGACATAAGAAAAGAGCCTTTAATCACATTCTTTACCATGTGCAATCATAAAATAGTCTAATATCTTCATTTTTTCCACGGACGAAGCTATTACCCTCGAAAACTAAAACTTTTGACGTAGGAAAAGAGCCTTTAATCACATTCTTTACCATGTGCAATCATAAAATAGTCTAATATCTTCATTTTTTCCACAGACATAGCTATTACCCTCGAAAACTAAAACTTTTGAAATAGGGAAAGAGCCTTTAATCAGATTCTTTACCATGTGCAATCATAAAATAGTCTAATATGTTCATTTTTTCCACGGACGAAGCTATTACCCTCGAAAACTAAAACTTTTGACATAGGAAAAGAGCCTTTAATCACATTCTTTACCATGTGCAATCATAAAATAGTCTAATATCTTCATTTTTTCCACGGACGAAGCTTTTACCCCCGAAAACTAAAACTTTTGAAATAGGAAAAGAGCCTTTAAACACATTCTTTACCATGTGCAATCATAAAATAGTCTAAAATCTTCATTTTTTCAACATACGTAGCTCTTATCCATGAAAACTAAAACTTTTGAAATAGGAAAAGAACCTTTAATCACATTCTTTACCATTTGCAATCATAAAATAGTCTAATATCTTCATTTTTTCAACATACGTAGCTCTTAAACCCGAAAACTAAAACTTTTGAAATAGGAAAAGAGCCTTTAATCACATTCTTTACCATGTGCAATCATAAAATAGTCTAATATCTTCATTTTTTCCAGGGACGAAGCTATTACCCTCGAAAACTAAAACTTTTGAAATAGGAAAAGAGCCTTTAATCACATTCTTGACTATGTGCAAGTAATATAGTCTAATATCTTCATTTTTTCCACGGACGAAGCCATTACCCTCGAAAACTAAAACTTTTGAAATAGGAAAAGAGCCTTTAATCACATTCTTTACCATTTGCAATCATAAAATAGTCTAATATCTTCATTTTTTCAAAATACGTAGCTCTTACCCCCGAAAACTAAATATTTTGAATTAGGAAAAGAGCCTTTAATCACATTCTTTACCATGTGCAATCGTAAAATAGTCTAATATCTTCATTTTTTCCGCAGACATAGCTACTACCCTCAAAAACTAAAACTTTTGAAATAGGAAAAGAGCCTTTAATCACATTCTTTACCATTTGCAATCATAAGATAGTCTAATATCTTCATTTTTTCAACATACGTAGCTCTTACCCCCGAAAACTAAAACTTTTGAAATAGGAAAAGAGCCTTTAATCACATTCTTTACCATGTGCAATCATAAAATAGTCTAATATCTTCATTTTTTCCAAGGACGAAGCTATTACCCCCGAAAACTAAAACTTTTGACATAGGAAAAGAGCCTTTAATCACATTCTTTACCATGTGCAATCATAAAATAGTCTAATATCTTCAGTTTTCCACAGACATAGCTATTACCCTCGAAAACTAAAATTTTTGAAATAGGAAAAGAGCCTTTAATCACATTCTTTACCATGTGCAATCATAAAATTGTCTAATATCTTCATTTTTTTAACAGACATAGCTATTACCCTCGAAAACTAAAACTTTTGACATAGGAAAAGAGCCCTTAATCACATTTTTTACGATATGCAATCATAAAATAGTCTAATAGCTTCATTTTTTCAACATACGTAGCTCTTACCCCCGAAAACTAAAACTTTTGAAATAGGAAAAGAGCCTTTAATCACATTCTTTACCATGTGCAATCATAAAATAGTCTAATATCTGCTTATTTTCCACATACATAGCTATTACCCTCGAAAACTAAAACTTTTGAAATAGGATAAGAGCCTTTATTCACATTCTTTACCATATGCAATCATAATATAGTCTAATATCTTCATTTTTTCCACAGACATAGCTATTACCCTCGAAAACTAAAACTTTTGAAATAGGAAAAGAGCCTTTAATCACATTCTTTACCATGTGCAATCATAAATAAGTCTAATATCTTCATTTTTTCAACATACTTAGCTAAAATTCCAAAAAACTAAAACTTTTGAAATAGAAAAAGAGTCTTTAATCACATTCTTTACCATTTGCAATCATAAGATAGTCTAATATCTTCATTTTTTCAACATGCGTAGCTCTTACCCCCGAAAACTAAAACTTTTAAAATAGGAAAAGAGCCTTTAATCACATTCTTTACCATGTGCAATCATAAAATAGTCTAATATCTTCGTTTTTTCCACAGACGAAGCTATTACCCTCGAAAACTAAAACTTTTGAAATAGGAAAAGAGCCTTTAATCACATTCTTTACCATATACAATCATAAAATTGTCTAATATCCTCATTTTTTCCACAGACATAGCTATTACCCTCGAAAACTAAAACTTTTGACATAGGAAAAGAGCCTTTAACCACATTCTTTACCATGTGCAATCATAAAATAGTCTAATATCTTCATTTTTTCAACATATTTAGCTCTTACCCCCGAAAACTAAAACTTTTGAAATAGGAAAAGAGCCTTTAATCAGATTCTTTACCATGGGCAATCATAAAATAGTCTAATATCTTCATTTTTTCCACAGACGAAGCTATTACCCTCGAAAACTAAAACTTTTGACACAGAAAAAGAGCCTTTAATCACATTCTTTACTATGTGCAATCATAAAATAGTCTAATATCTTCATTTTTTCCATGGACGAAGCTATTACCCCGAAAACTAAAATTTTTGAAATAGGAAAAGAGCCTTTAATCACGTTCTTTACCATGTGCAATCATAAAATAGTCTAATATCTTCATTTTTTCCAAAGACATAGCTATTGCCCTCGAAAACTAAAACTTTCGAAATAGGAAAAGAGCCTTTAATCACATTCTTTACCATGTGCAATCATAAAACTGTCTAATATCTTAATTTTTTCCACAGACATAGCTATTACCCTCGAAAACTAAACTTTTGACATAGGAAAAGAGCCTTTAATCACATTCTTTACCATGTGCAATCATAAAATAGTCTAGTATTTTCATTTTTTCAACATACGTAGCTCTTACGCCAGAAAACAAAAACTTTTGAAATAGGAAAAGAGCCTTTAATCACATTCTTTACCATGTGCAATCATAAAATAGTCTAATATCTTCATTTTTACCACGGACGAAGCTATTACCCTCGAAAACTAAAACTTTTGAAATAGGAAAATAACCTTTAATCACATTCTATACCATGTGCAATCATTAAATTGTCTAATGTCTTCATTTTTTCCACAGACATAGCTATTACCCTCGAAAACTAAAACTTTTGACATAGGAAAAGAGCCTTTAATCACATTCTTTACCATGTGCAATCATAAAATAGTCTAATATCTTCATTTTTTCCACGGACGAAGCTATTACCCTCGAAAACTAAAACTTTTGAAATAGGAAAAGAACCTTTAATCACATTCTTTACCATGTGCAATCATAAAATTGTCTAATATCTTCATTTTTTCCACAGACATAGCTATTACTCCCGAAAACTAAAACTTTTGACATAGGAAAAGAGCCTTTAATCACATTCTTTACCATGTCCAATCATAAAGAGTCTAATATCTTCATTTTTTCCACGGATGAAGCTATTACCCTCGAAAACTAAAACTTTTGAAATAGGAAAAGAGCCTTTAATCACATTCTTTACCATTTGCAATCATAAGATAGTCTAATATCTTCATTTTTTCAACATACGTAGCGCTTACCCCCGAAAACTAAAACTTTTGAAATAGGAAAAGAGCCTTTAATCACATTCTTTACCATGTGCAATCATAAAATAGTCTAATATCTTCATTTTTTCAACATACGTAGCTCTTATCCATGAAAACTAAAACTTTTGAAACAAGAAAAGAGCCTTTAATCACATTCTTTACCATTTGCAATCATAAAATAGTCTAATATCTTCATTTTTTCAACATACGTAGCTCTTAAACCCGAAAACTAAAACTTTTGAAATAGGAAAAGAGCCTTTAATCACATTCTTTACCATGTGCAATCATAAAATAGTCTAATATCTTCATTTTTTCCACGGACGAAGCTATTACCCTCGAAAACTAAAACTTTTGAAATAGGAAAAGAGCCTTTAATCACATTCTTAACTATTTGCAATTATAAATAGTCTAATATCTTCATTTTTTCCTCGGACGAAGCCATTGCCCTCGAAAACTAAAACTTTTGAAATAGGAAAAGAGCCTTTAATCACATTCTTTACCATTTGCAATCATAAAATAGTCTAATATCTTCATTTTTTCAACATACGTAGCTCTTACCCCCGAAAACTAAAACTTTTGAAATTGGAAAAGAGCCTTTAATCGCATTCTTTACCATGTGCAATCATAAAATAGTCTAATATCTTCATTTTTTCCACAGACATAGCTATTACCCTCGAAAACTAAAACTTTTGAAATAGGAAAAGAGCCTTTAATTACATTCTTTACCATTTGCAATCATAAGATAGTCTAATATCTTCATTTTTTCAACATACGTAGCTCTTACCCCCGAAAACTAAAACTTTTGAAATAGGAAAAGAGCCTTTAATCACATTCTTTACCATGTGCAATCATAAAATAGTCTAATATCTTCATTTTTTCCACAGACATAGCTATTACCCTCGAAAACTAAAACTTTTGACATAGGAAAAGAGCCTTTAATCACATTCTTTACCATGTGCAATTATAAAATAGTCTAATATCTTCATTTTTTCCACGGACGAAGCTATTACCCCCGAAAACTAAAATTTTGACATGGGAAAAGAGCCTTTAATCACATTCTTTACCATGTGCAATCATAAAATAGTCTAGTATCTTCATTTTTTCCACAGATATAGCTATTGCCCTCGAAAACTAAAACTTTTGAAATAGGAAAAGAGCCTTTAATCACATTCTTTACCATGTGCAATCATAAAATTGTTTAATATCTTCATTTTTTCCACAGACATAGCTATTACCCTCGAAAACTAAAACTTTTGAAATAGGAAAAGAGCCTTTAATCACATTCTTTACCATGTACAATCAAAAAATAGTCTAATATCTTCATTTTTACTACGGACGAAGCTATTACCCTCGAAAACTAAAACTTTTGAAATAGGAAAAGAGCCTTTAATCACATTCTTTACCATGTGCAATCATTAAATTGTCTAATATCTTCATTTTTTCCACAGACATAGCTATTACCCTCGAAAACTAAAACTTTTGACATAGGAAAAGAGCCTTTAATCATATTCTTTACCATGTGCAATCATAAAATAGTCTAATATCTTCATTTTTTCCACAAACATAGCTATTACCATCGAAAACTAAAACTTTTGAAATAGGAAAAGAGCCTTTAATCAGATTCTTTATCATGCGCAATCATAAAATAGTCTAATATCTTCATGTTTTCCACAAACATAGCTATTACCCTCGAAAAGTAAAACTTTTGACATAGGAAAAGAGCCTTTAATCACATTCTTTACAATGAGCAATCATAAAATAGTCTAATATCTTCATTTTTTCCGCAGACGAAGCTATTACCCTCGAAAACTAAAACTTTTGACATAGGAAAAGAGCCTTTAATCACATTCTTTACCATGTGCAATCATAAAATAGTCTAATATCTTCATTTTTTTTAACATATGTAGCTCTTACCCCCGAAAACTAAAACTTTTGAAATAGGAAAAGAGCCTTTAATCACATTCTTTACCATGTGCAATCATAAAATAGTCTAATATCTTCATTTTTTCCACGGACGAAGCTATTACCCTCGAAAACTAAAACTTTTGAAATAGGAAAAGAGCCTTTAATCACATTCTTTACCATGTGCAATCATAAAATAGTCTAATATCTTCATTTTTTCCACAGAGATAGCTATTACCCTCGAAAACTAAAACTTTTGACATAGGAAAAGAGCCTTTAATCACATTCTTTACCATATGCAATCATAAAATTGTCTAATATCTTCATTTTTTCCACAGACATAGCTATTACCCTCGAAAACTAAAACTTTTGACATAGGAAAAGAGCCATTAATAATATTCTTTACCATGTGCAATCACAAAGTAGTCTAATATCTTCATTTTTTCCACAGACATAGCTATTACCCTCGAAAACTAAAACTTTTGACATAGGAAAAGAGCCTTCAATCACATTCTTTATCATGTGCAATCATTAAATAATCTAATATCTTCATTTTTTCCACAGACATAGCTATTACCCTCGAAAACTAAAACTTTTGACATAGGAAAAGAGCTTTTAATCACATTCTTTACAATGTGCAATCATAAAATAGTCTAATATCTTCATTTTTTCCGCAGACGAAGCTATTACCCTCGAAAACTAAAACTTTTGACATAGGAAAAGAGCCTTTAATCACATTCTTTACCATGTGCAATCATAAAATAGTCTAATATCTTCATTTTTTCAACATACGTAGCTCTTACCCCCGAAAACTAAAACTTTTGAAATAGGAAAAGAGCCTTTAATCACATTCCTTACCATGTGCAATCATAAAATAGTCTAATATCTTCATTTTTTCCACGGACGAAGCTATTACCCTCGAAAACTAAAACTTTTGAAATAGGAAAGGAGCCTTTAATCACATTCTTTACCATGTGCAATCATAAAATAGTCTAATATCTTCATTTTTTCCACAGAGATAGCTATTACCCTCGAAAACTAAAACTTTTGACATAGGAAAAGAGCCTTTATTCACATTCTTTACCATGTGCAATCATAAAACAGTCTAATATCTTCATTTTTTCAACATACGTAGCTCTTATCCCCGAAAACTAAAACTTTTGAAATAGGAAAAGAGCCTTTAATCTCATTCTTTACCATTTGCAATCATAAAATAATCTAATATCTTCATTTTTTCAACATACGTAGCTCTTACCCCCGAAAACTAAAACTTTTGAAAGAGGAAAAGAGCCTTTAATCACATTCTTTACCATGTGCAATCATAAAATAGTCTAATATCTTCATTTTTTCCACAGACATAGCTATTACCCTCGAAAACTAAAACTTTTGAAACAGGAAAAGAGCCTTTAATCACATTCTTTACCATGTGCAATCATAAAATAGTCTAATATCTTCATTTTTTCCACGGACGAAGCTATTACCCCCGAGAACTAAAACTTTTGACATAGGAATCGAGCCTTTAATCACATTCTTTACCATATGCAATCATAAAATTGTCTAATATCTTCATTTTTTCCACAAACATAGCTATTACCCTCGAAAACTAAAACTTTTGACATAGGAAAAGAGCCTTTAATTACATTCTTTACCATGTTCAATCATGAAAAGTCTAATATCTTCATTTTTTCCACAGACATAGCTATTACCCTCGAAAACTAAAACTTTTGACATAGGAAAAGATCCTTTAATTACATTCTTTACCATGTGCAATCAAGAAAGAGTCTAATATCTTCATTTTTTCCACATACATAGCTATTACCCTCGAAAACTAAAACTTTTGACATAGGAAAAGAGCCTTTAATCACATTCTTTAGTATGTGCAATCATAAAATAGTCTAATATCTTCATTTTTTCCACGGACGAAGCTATTACCCTCGAAAACTAAAACTTTTGACATAGGAAAATAGCCTTTAATCACATTTTTTACCATGTGCAATCATAAAATAGTCTAATATCTTCATTTTTTCCACGGACGAAGCTATTACCCCCGAAAACTAAAACTTTTGACATAGGAAAAGAGCCTTTAATCACATTCTTTACCATGTGCAATCATAAAATAGTCTAATATCTTCATTTTTTCCACAGACATAGCTATTACCCTCGAAAACTTAAACTTTTTAAATAGGAAAAGACCTTTAATCACATTCTTTACCATGTGCAATCATAAAATAGTCTAACATCTTCATTTTTTCCACAGATATAGCTTTTACCCTCGAAAACTAAAACTTTTGAAATAGGAAAAGAGCCTTTAATCACATTCTTTGCCATATGCAATCATAAAATAGTCTAATATCTTCATTTTGTCCACGGACGAAGCTATTACCCTCGAAAACTAAAACTTTTGACATGGGAAAAGAGCCTTTAATCACATTCTTTACCATGTGCAATCATAAAATATTCTAATATCTTCATTTTTTCAACACACGTAGCTCATACCCCCGAAAACTAAAACTTTTGAAATAGGAAAAGAGCCTTTAATCACATTCTTCACCATGTGCAATCATAAAATAGTCTAATATCTTCATTTTTTCCACGGACATAGCTATTACCCTTGAAAACTAAAACTTTTGACATAGGAAAAGAGCCTTTAATCACTTTCTTTACCATGTGCATTCATAAAGTAGTCTAATATCTTCATTTTTTTCCACAGACATAGCTATTACCCTCGAAAACTAAAACTTTTGACATAGGAAAAGAGCCTTTAGTCACATTCTTTACCATGTGCAATCATAAAATAGTCTAATATCTTCAATTTTTCCACGGACGAAGCTATTATTCTCGAAAACTAAAACTTTTGAAATAGGAAAAGAGCCTTTAATCACATTCTTTACCATTTGCAATCATAAAATAGTCTAATATCTTCATTTTTTCCACAGAAATAGCTATTACCCTCGAAAACTAAAACTTTTGAAATAGGAAAAGAGCCTTTAATCACACTCTTTACCATGTACAATCATAAAATAGTGTAATATCTTCATTTTTTCCACAGACATAGCTATTACCCTCGAAAATTAAAACTTTTGACATAGGAAATGAGCCTTTAATCACATTCTTTACCATGTGCAATCATAAAATAGTCTAATATCTTCATTTTTTCCACGGACGAAGCTATTACCTCCGAAAACTAAAACTTTTGACATAGGAAAAGAGCCTTTAATCACATTCTTTACCATGTGCAATCATAAAATAGTCTAATATCTTCATTTTTTCCACGGACGAAGCTATTACCCTCGAAAACTAAAACTTTTGACATAGGAAAAGAGCCTTTAATCACATTCTTTACCATGTGCAATCATAAAATATTCTAATATCTTCATTTTTTCAACACACGTAGCTCTTACCCCCGAAAACTAAAACTTTTGAAATAGGAAAAGAGCCTTTAATCACATTCTTTACCATGTGCAATCATAAAATAGTCTAATATCTTCATTTTTTCAACGGACATAGGTATTACCCTCGAAAACTAAAACTTTTGACATAGGAAAAGAGCCTTTAACAACATTCTTTACCATGTGCATTCATAAAATAGTCTAATATCTTCATTTTTTCCACAGACATAGCTATTACCCTCGAAAACTAAAACTTTTGACATAGGAAAAGAGCCTTTAATCACATTCTTTACCATGTGCAATCATAAAATAGTCTAATATCTTCATTTTTTCCACGGACGAAGCTATAACCCCCCGAAAACTAAAACTTTTGACATAGGAAAAGAGCCTTTAATCACATTCTTTACCATATGCAATCATAAAATTGTCTAATATCTTCATTTTTTCCACAGACATAGCTATTACCCTCGAAAACTAAAACTTTTGACATAGGAAAAGAGCCTTTAATTACATTCTTTACCAGGTGCAATCATGAAAGAGTCTAATATCTTCATTTTTTCCACATACATAGCTATTACCCTCCAAAACTAAAACTTTTAACATAGGAAAAGAGCCTTTAATCACATTCTTTAGTATGTGCAATCATAAAATAGTCTAATATCTTCATTTTTTCCACGGACGAAGCTATTACCCTCGAAAACTAAAACTTTTGACATAGGAAAATAGCCTTTAATCACATTCTTTACCATGTGCAATCATAAAATAGTCTAATATCTTCATTTTTTCCACGGACGAAGCTATTACCCCCGAAAACTAAAACTTTTGACATAGGAAAAGAGCCTTTAATTACATTCTTTACCATGTTCAATCATGAAAGAGTCTAATATCTTCATTTTTTCCACAGACATAGCTATTACCCTCGAAAACTAAAACTTCTGACATAGGAAAAGAGCCTTTAATTACATTCTTTACCATGTGCAATCATGAAAGAGTCTAATATCTTCATTTTTTCCACATACATAGCTATTACCCTCCTAAACTAAAACTTTTGACATAGGAAAAGAGCCTTTAATCACATTCTTTAGTATGTGCAATCATAAAATAGTCTAATATCTTCATTTTTTCCACGGACGAAGCTATTACCCTCGAAAACTAAAACTTTTGACATAGGAAAATAGCCTTTAATCACATTCTTTACCATGTGCAATCATAAAATAGTATAATATCTTCATTTTTTCCACGGACGAAGCTATTACCCCCGAAAACTAAAACTTTTTACATAGGAAAAGAGCCTTTAATCACATTCTTTACCATGTGCAATCATAAAATAGTCTAATATCTTCATTTTTTCCACAGACATAGCTATTACCCTCGAAAACTAAAACTTTTTAAATAGGAAAAGAGCCTTTAATCACATTCTTTACCATGTGCAATCATAAAATAGTCTAACATCTTCATTTTTTCCACAGACATAGCTTTTACCCTCGAAAACTAAAACTTTTGAAATAGGAAAAGAGCCTTTAATCACATTCTTTGCCATGTGCAATCATAAAATAGTCTAATATCTTCATTTTTTCCAAGGACGAAGCTATTACCCTCGAAAACTAAAACTTTTGACATGGGAAAAGAGCCTTTAATCACATTCTTTACCATGTGCAATCATAAAATATTCTAATATCTTCATTTTTTCAACACACGTAGCTCATACCCCCGAAAACTAAAACTTTTGAAATAGGAAAAGAGCCTTTAATCACATTCTTCACCATGTGCAATCATAAAATAGTCTAATATCTTCATTTTTTCCACGGACATAGCTATTACCCTTGAAAACTAAAACTTTTGACATAGGAAAAGAGCCTTTAATCACTTTCTTTACCATGTGCATTCATAAAATAGTCTAATATCTTCATTTTTTTTTTCCACAGACATAGCTATTACCCTCGAAAACTAAAACTTCTGACATAGGAAAAGAGCCTTTAATCACATTCTTTACCATGTGCAATCATAAAATAGTCTAATATCTTCATTTTTTCCATGAACGAAGCTATTACCTCCGAAAACTAAAACTTTTGACATAGGAAAAGAGCCTTTAATCACATTCTTTACCATGTGCAATCATAAAATAGTCTAATATCTTCATTTTTTCCACGGACGAAGCTATTACCCTCGAAAACTAAAACTTTTGACATAGGAAAAGAGCCTTTAATCACATTCTTTACCATGTGCAATCATAAAATATTCTAATATCTTCATTTTTTCAACACACGTAGCTCTTACCCCCGAAAACTAAAACTTTTGAAATAGGAAAAGAGCCTTTAATCACATTCTTTACCATGTGCAATCATAAAATAGTCTAATATCTTCATTTTTTCCACGGACATAGCTATTACCCTCGAAAACTAAAACTTTTGACATAGGAAAAGAGCCTTTAATCACATTCTTTACCATGTGCAATCATAAAATATTCTAATATCTTCATTTTTTCAACACACGTAGCTCTTACCCCCGAAAACTAAAACTTTTGAAATAGGAAAAGAGCCTTTAATCACATTCTTTACCAAGTGCATTCATAAAATAGTCTAATATCTTCATTTTTTCCACAGACATAGCTATTACCCTCGAAAACTAAAACTTTTGACATCGGAAAAGAGCCTTTAATCACATTCTTTACCATGTGCAATCATAAAATAGTCTAATATCTTCATTTTTTCCACAGACATAGCTATTACCCTCGAAAACTAAAACTTTTGAAATAGGAAAAGAGCCTTTAATCACACTCTTTGCCATGTGCAATCATAAAATAGTCTAATATCTTCATTTTTTCCACAGACATAGCTATTACCCTCGAAAATTAAAACTTTTGACATAGGAAATGAGCCTTTAATCACATTCTTTA
>NW_027062951.1:85697-117823 GCF_032884065.1 Artemia franciscana
GGTAAGAGCTACGTATGTTGAAAAAATGCAGATATTAGACTATTTTATGGTTGTACATGGTAAAGAATGTGATTAAAGGCTCTTTTCCTATGTCAAAAGTTTTAGTTTTCGGGGGTAATAGCTTCGTCCGTGAAAAAATGAAGATATTAGACTATTTGATGATTGCACATGGTAAAGAATGTGATTAAAGGCTCTTTTCCTATCTCAAAAGTTTTAGTTTTCGGGGGTAAGAGCTACGTATGTTGAAAAAAATGAAGATATTAGACTATTTTATGATTGCACATGGTAAAGAATGTGATTAAAGGCTCTTTTCCTATTTCAAAAGTTTTAGTTTTCGGGGTAAAAGCTACGTATGTTGGTAAAATGAAGTTATTAGACTATTATATGATTGCAAATGGTAAAGAATGTGATTAAAGGCTCTTTTCCTATGTCAAGAGTTTTAGTTTTTGAGGGTAGTAGCTATGTCTGTGGAAAAAATGAAGATATTAGACTATTTTATGATTGCATATGGTAAAGAATGTGATTAAAGGCTCTTTTCCTATTTCAAAAGTTTTAGTTTTCGAGGGTAATAGCTATGTCTGTGGAAAAAAAATGAATATATTAGACTATTTTATGATTGCACATGGTAAAGAATGTGATTAAAGGCTCTTTTCCTATGTCAAAAGTTTTAGTTTTCGGGGGTAATAGCTTCGGCCGTGGAAAAAATGAAGATATTAGACTATTTTATGATTGCACATGGTAAAGAGTGTGATTAAAGGCTCTTTTCCTATTTCAAAAGTTTTAGTTTTCGAGGGTAATAGCTAAGTCTGTGGAAAAAATGAAGATATTAGACTATTTTATGATTGCACATGGTAAAGAATGTGATTAAAGGCTCTTTTCCTACGTCAAAAGTTTTAGTTTTCGAGGGTAATAGCTATGTCTGTGGAAAAAATGAAGATATTAGACTATTTTATGATTGCACATGGTAAAGAATGTGATTAAAGGCTCTTTTCCTATTTCAAAAGTTTTAGTTTTCGAGGGTAATAGCTATGTCTGTGGAAAAAATGAAGATATTAGACTATTTTATGATTGCACATGGTAAAGAATGTGATTAAAGGCTCTTTTCCTATGTCAAAAGTTTTAGTTTTCGGGGGTAATAGCTTCGTCCGTGGAAAAAATGAAGATATTAGACTATTTTATGATTGCATATGGTAAAGAATGTGATTAAAGGCTCTTTTCCTATGTCAAAAGTTTTAGTTTTCGAGGGTAATAGCCATGTCTCTGGAAAAATGAAGATATTAGACTATTGTATGATCGCACATGGTAAAGAATGTGATTAAAGGCTCTTTTCCTATGTCAAATGTTTTAGTTTTCGGGGGTAATAGCTTCGTCCGTGGAAAAAATGAAGATATTAGACTATTTTATGATTGCACATGGTAAATAATGTGATTAAAGGCTCTTTTCATATGTCAAAAGTTTTAATTTTCGAGGGTAATAGCTTGGTCCATGGAAAAAATGAATATATTAGACTATTTTATGATTGCACATGGTAAAGAATGTGATTAAAGGCTCTTTTCCTATGTCAAAAGTTTTAGTTTTCGGAGGTAATGGCTTCGTTCGTGGAAAAAATGAAGATATTAGACTATTTTATGATTGCACATGGTAAAGAGTGTGATTAAAGGCTCTTTTCCTATTTCAAAAGTTTTAGTTTTCGAGGGTAATAGCTATGTCTGTGGAAAAAATGAAGATATTAGACTATTTTATGATTGCACATGGTAAAGAATGTGATTAAAGGCTCTTTTCCTACGTCAAAAGTTTTAGTTTTCGAGGGTAATAGCTATGTCTGTGGAAAAAATGAAGATATTAGACTATTTTATGATTGCACATGGTAAAGAATGTGATTAAAGGCTCTTTTCCTATTTCAAAAGTTTTAGTTTTCGAGGGTAATAGCTATGTCTGTGGAAAAAATGAAGATATTAGACTATTTTATGATTGCACATGGTAAAGAATGTGATTAAAGGCTCTTTTCCTATGTCAAAAGTTTTAGTTTTCGGGGGTAATAGCTTCGTCCGTGGAAAAAATGAAGATATTAGACTATTTTATGATTGCATATGGTAAAGAATGTGATTAAAGGCTCTTTTCCTATGTCAAAAGTTTTAGTTTTCGAGGGTAATAGCCATGTCTCTGGAAAAATGAAGATATTAGACTATTTTATGATCGCACATGGTAAAGAATGTGATTAAAGGCTCTTTTCCTATGTCAAATGTTTTAGTTTTCGGGGGTAATAGCTTCGTCCGTGGAAAAAATGAAGATATTAGACTATTTTATGATTGCACATGGTAAATAATGTGATTAAAGGCTCTTTTCCTATGTCAAAAGTTTTAATTTTCGAGGGTAATAGCTTGGTCCATGGAAAAAATGAAGATATTAGACTATTTTATGATTGCACATGGTAAAGAATGTGATTAAAGGCTCTTTTCCTATATCAAAAGTTTTATTTTTCGAGGGTAATAGGTATATCTGTGGAAAAAAATGAAGATATTAGACTATTTTATGATTGCACATGGTAAAGAATGTGATTAAAGGGTCTTTCCTATTTCAAAAGTTTTAGTTTTCGAAGGTAATAGCTATGTCTGTGGAAAAAATGAAGATATTAGACTATTTTATGATTGCACATGGTAAAGACTGTGATTAAAGGCTTTTTTCCTATTTCAATTTTTTAGTTTTCGGGGGTTTGAGCTACGTATATTGAAAAAATGAAGATATTAGACTATTTTATGATTGCACATGGTAAAGAATGTGATTAAAGGCTCTTTTCCTATGTCAAAAGTTTTAGTTTTCGGGGGTAATAGCTTCGTCCGTGGAAAAAATGAAGATATTAGACTATTTTATGATTGCACATGGTAAAGAATGTGATTAAAGGCTCTTTTCCTATTTCAAAAGTTTTAGTTTTCGAGGGTAATAGCTATGTCTGTGGAAAAAATGAAGATATTAGACAATTTTATGATTGCACATGGTAAAGAATGTGATTAAAGGCTCTTTTCCTATTTCAAAAGTTTTAGTTTTCGAGGGTAATAGCTTCGTCCGTGGAAAAAATGGAGATATTAGACTATTTTATGATTGCACATGGTAAAGAATGTGATTAAAGGATCTCTTCCTATTTTAAAAGTTTTAGTTTTCGGGGGTAAGAGCTACGTATGTTGGTAAAATGAAGTTATTAGACTATTTTATGATTGCAAATGGTAAAGAATGTGATTAAAGGCTCTTTTCCTATTTCAAAAGTTTTAGTTGCCGGGGATAAGAGCTACGTATGTTGAAAAAATGAAGATATTAGACTATTTTATGATTGCACATGGTAAAGAATGTGATTAAAGGCTCTTTTCCTATGTCAAAAGTTTTAGTTTTCGAGGATAATAGCTATGTCTGTGGAAAAAATGATGATATTAGACTATTTTATGATTGCATATGGTAAAGAATGTGATTAAAGGCTCTTTTCCTATTTCAAAAGATTTAGTTTTCGAGGGTAATAGCTATGTCTGTGGAAAAAATGTGATTGCTATTATATTTTATGATTC
Source organism: Artemia franciscana (assembly GCF_032884065.1). NCBI lineage: Eukaryota > Metazoa > Arthropoda > Branchiopoda > Anostraca > Artemiidae > Artemia > Artemia franciscana. The sequence goes on from NW_027062951.1 coordinate 89,252, forward strand.
TATTTTATAGTATTAGACTATTTTATGATTGCACATGGTAAAGAATGTGATTAAAGGCTCTTTTCTTATTTCAAAAGTTTTAGTTTTCGGGGGTAAGAGCTACGTATGTTGAAAAAATGAAGATATTAGACTATTTTATGATTGCACATGGTAAAGAATGTGATTAAAGGCTTTTTTCCTATTTCAAAAGTTTTAGTTTTCGGGGGTAAGAGCTACGTATGTTGGTAAAATGAAGTTATTAGACTATTATATGATTGCAAATGGTAAAGAATGTGATTAAAGGCTCTTTTCCTATGTCAAAAGTTTTAGTTTTCGAGGGTAATAGCTATGTCTGTGGAAAAAATGAAGATATTAGACTATTTTATGATTGCATATGGTAAAGAATGTGATTAAATGCTCTTTTCCTATTTCAAAAGTTTTAGTTTTCGAGGGTAATAGCTATGTCTGTGGAAAAAATGAATATATTAGACTATTTTATGATTGCACATGGTAAAGAATGTGATTAAAGGCTCTTTTCCTACGTCAAAAGTTTTAGTTTTCGAGGGTAATAGCTAGGTCTGTGGAAAAAATGAAGATATTAGACTATTTTATGATTGCACATGGTAAAGAATGTGATTAAAGGCTCTTTTCCTATTTCAAAAGATTTAGTTTTCGAGGGTAATAGCTATGTCTGTGGAAAAAATGTGATTGCTATTATATTTTATGATTCTATTTTATAGTATTAGACTATTTTATGATTGCACATGGTAAAGAATGTGATTAAAGGCTCTTTTCTTATTTCAAAAGTTTTAGTTTTCGGGGGTAAAAGCTACGTATGTTGAAAAAATGAAGATATTAGACTATTTATGATTGCACATGGTAAAGAATGTGATTAAAGGCTTTTTTCCTATTTAAAAAGTTTTAGTTTTCGGGGGTAAGAGCTACGTATGTTGGTAAAATGAAGTTATTAGACTATTATATGATTGCAAATGGTAAAGAATGTGATTAAAGGCTCTTTTCCTATGTCAAAAGTTTTAGTTTTTGAGGGTAATAGCTATGTCTGTGGAAAAAATGAAGATATTAGACTATTTTATGATTGCATATGGTAAAGAATGTGGTTAAAGGCTCTTTTCCTATTTCAAAAGTTTTAGTTTTCGAGGGTAATAGCTATGTCTGTGGAAAAAATGAATATATTAGACTATTTTATGATTGCACATGGTAAAGAATGTGATTAAAGGCTCTTTTCCTACGTCAAAAGTTTTAGTTTTCGAGGGTAATAGCTATGTCTGTGGAAAAAATGAAGATATTAGACTATTTTATGATTGCACATGGTAAAGAATGTGATTAAAGGCTCTTTTCCTATTTCAAAAGTTTTAGTTTTCGAGGGTAATAGCTATGTCTGTGGAAAAAATGAAGATATTAGACTATTTTATGATTGCACATGGTAAAGAATGTGATTAAAGGCTCTTTTCCTATGTCAAAAGTTTTAGTTTTCGGGGGTAATAGCTTCGTCCGTGGAAAAAATGAAGATATTAGACTATTTTATGATTGCATATGGTAAAGAATGTGATTAAAGGCTCTTTTCCTATGTCAAAAGTTTTAGTTTTCGAGGGTAATAGCCATGTCTCTGGAAAAAAATGAAGATATTAGACTATTTTATGATCGCACATGGTAAAGAATGTGATTAAAGGCTCTTTTCCTATGTCAAAAGTTTTAGTTTTCGGGGGTAATAGCTTCGTCCGTGGAAAAAATGAAGATATTAGACTATTTTATGATTGCACATGGTAAAGAATGTGATTAAAGGCTCATTTCCTATGTCAAAAGTTTAAATTTTCGAGGGTAATAGCTATGTCTGTGGAAAAAATGAAGATATTAGACTATTTTATGATTGCACATGGTAAAGGGTGTGATTAAAGGCTCTTTTCCTATTTCAAAAGTTTTAGTTTTCGAGGGTAATAGCTATGTCTGTGGAAAAAATGAAGATATTAGACTATTTTATGATTGCACATGGTAAAGAATGTGATTAAAGGCTCTTTTCCTATTTCAAAAGTTTTGATTTTCGAGGGTAATAGCTATGTCTGTGGAAAAAATGAAGATATTAGACTATTTTATGATTGCACATGGTAAAGAATGTGATTAAAGGCTCTTTTCCTATTTCAAAAGTTTTAGTTTTCGAGGGTAATAGCTATGTCTGTGGAAAAAATGAAGATATTAGACTATTTTATGATTGCACATGGTAAAGACTGTGATTGAAGGCTCTTTTCCTATTTCAAAAGTTTTAGTTTTCGGGGGTAAGAGCTATGTCTGTGGATTAAATAAAAAAAAACTATTTTTTTAGCTGAAAGTAAGGAGCGATATTAAAACTTAAAACGAACAGAAATTACTCCGTATATAAAATGGGTTGTCCCTTCCGCCATCCCTCGCTCTTTACGCTAAAGCTTTTAATTGTTTTAAAAAGTAGAATTGTGGCAAAGTGTCAAACTTTAGCGTAAAGAGCGAGGGATTGCGGAGGGGACAACCCATTTTATATACGGAGTAATTTCTGTTTTTTTTTATTTAATTTCTGAACGTGTTTGAATTAACGCATGTTTGGTTTTCGCTCTCCGCACATAAATTATTAAAATGAAATTTGTATATTAATTCTTTTTTTGGCTAAATAGCTTTCTCTTAGTTTTAATCAGACGATTTTGAGAAATAAGGGGTGGAGAAGGAGGCCTAGTTGCCGTCCAATTTTTCGGTTGCTTAAAAAGGCAACTAGAACTTAGTTTTTAACGAACGTTTTTATTAGTAAAAAAATATACGTAACTGATAAATTAGCAACTTACGTAACAAACTTTCATAATCTTATATTTTTATTAAGTATACAAGGGGGTTTGTATCCTCGTTAATACCTCGCTCTTTACACTAAATCTTAAGCTTTGTCCTAATTCTTTAAGAATGACCCCTGAATCAGAAAGGCCGTAGAATAAATAGTTGAAGTTACTAAAAATACTTTAGCATAAAGAGCGAGGTATTTATCTCCTCCTAAATACCTCGCTCTTTATGCTAAAGTATTTTTAGAACCCCTCATATGTGTAATAATCTCTGTCCGTTTTAAGTTTCAATGCTAATCCTTCCTTTCATTTGAAAAAATGTTTTCATGTTTATTTTTAATTGTTTTCTTATAATAATGCTAGAAAATCATGCGCCCTTTTCCTTGAATTTTTCTTCCCCCATGACAGATTCCTCCAAGGAAAGATCCTCAAACATAGCTCCCTCCCCTCAGCCCCCCCCCCCAAACAAAATAAAATCCCCCTGAAAAACGTTTGTACGCTTCCCAATAACCATTACTATATGTAAACACTGGTCAAAGATTGTAACTTCCAGCCCCTCTCCCAGGGATTGTGGGGGAGTAAATCATCCCCAAAGACATAGTTATTATGGTTTTCGACTATGCTGAACAAAATGGCTATCTCAAAATTTTGATCCGTTGACTTTGGGAAAAAATGAGCGTGGGAGGGGGCCTAGATGCCCTCCAATTTTTTTGGTCACATAAAAAGGGCACTAGAACTTTTCATTTCCGTTAGAATGAGCCCTCTTGCGACATTCTAGGACCACTTGATCGATACGATGACCCCTGGGAAAAAGAAAAAAAAAAAAAACAGAAAAAAAACAAACAAATAAACACGCACCCGTGATTTGTCTTCTGGCAAAAAATACAAAATTCCACATTTTTGTAGATAGAAGCTTGAAACTTCTACAGTAGGGTTCTCTGATACGCTGAATCTGATGGTGTGATTTTCGTTAAGATTCTATGACTTTTAGGGGGTGTTTCCCCATATTTTCATAAATTAGGCAAATTTTCTCAGGCTCGTAACTTTTGATGGGTAAGACTAAACTTGACGAAACTTATATATATAAAATCAGCATGAAAATGCGATTCTTTTGATGTAGCTATTGATATCAAAATTCAGTTTTTTAGAGTTTTGGTTAATATTGAGCCGGGTGGCTCCTTACTACAGTTCGTTACCACGAACTGTTTGAAAAAATGAAGATATTAGACTATTTTATGATTGCACATGGTAAAGAATGTGATTAAAGGCTCTTTTCCTATGTCAAAAGTTTTAGTTTTTGAGGGTAATAGCTATGTCTGTGGAAAAAATGAAGATATTAGACAATTTTATGATTGCACATGGTAAAGAATGTGATTACAGGCTCTTTTCCTATATCAAAAGTTTTAGTTTTCGAGGGTTATAGCTTCGTCCGTGGAAAAAATGAAGATATTAGACTATTTTATGATTGCATATGGTAAAGAATGTGATTAAAGGCTCTTTTCCTATTTCAAAAGTTTTAGTTTTGGGGGGTAAGAGCTACGTATGTTGGTAAAATTAAGATATTAGACTATTTTATGATTGCAAATGGTAAAGAATGTGCTTAAAGGCTCTTTTCCTATTTCAAAAGTTTTAGTTTTCGGGGGTAAGAGCTACGTATGTTGAAAAAATGAAGATATTAGACTATTTTATGATTGCACATGGTAAAGAATGTGATTAAAGGCTCTTTTCCTATGTCAAAAGTTTTAGTCTTCGAGGATAATAGCTATGTCTGTGGAAAAAATGAAGATATTAGACTATTTTATGATTGCATATGGTAAAGAATGTGATTAAAGGCTCTTTTCCTATTTCAAAAGATTTAGTTTTCGAGGGTAATAGCTATGTCTGTGGAAAAAATGAAGATATTAGACTATTTTATGATTGCATATGGTAAAGAATGTGATTAAAGGCTCTTTTCCTATTTCAAAAGATTTAGTTTTCGAGGGTAATAGCTATGTATGTTGAAAAAATGAAGATGTTAGACTATTTTATGATTGCAAATGGTAAAGAATGTGATTAAAGCCTCTTTTCCTATTTCAAAAGTTTTAGTTTTCGGGGGTAAGAGCTACGTGTGTTGAAAAAATGAAGATATTAGACTATTTTATGATTGCACATTGTAAAGAACGTGATTAAAGGCTCTTTTCCTATTTCAAAAGTTTTAGTTTTCGAGGGTAAAAGCTATGTCTGTGGAAAAAATGAAGATATTAGACTATTTTATGATTGCACATGGTAAAGAATGTGATTAAAGGCTCTTTTCCTATTTCAAAAGTTTTAGTTTTCGAGGGTAATAGCTATGTCTTTGGAAAAAATGAAGATATTAGACTATTTTATGATTGCACATGGCAAAGAATGTGATTAAAGGCTCTTTTCCTATTTAAAAAGTTTTAGTTTTCGGGGTTAATAGCTTCGTCCGTGGAAAAAAAGAAGATATTAGACTATTTTATGATTGCACATGGTAAAGAATGTGATTAAAGGCTCATTTCCTATGTCAAAAGTTTTAATTTTCGAGGGTAATAGCTATGTCTGTGGAAAAAATGAAGATATTAGACTATTTTATGATTGCACATGGTAAAGAGTGTGATTAAAGGCTCTTTTCCTATTTCAAAAGTTATAGTTTTCGAGGGTAATAGCTATGTCTGTGGAAAAAATGAAGATATTAGACTATTTTACGATTGCACATGGTAAAGAATGTGATTAAAGGCTCTTTTCCTATGTCAAAAGTTTTAGTTTTCGAGGGTAATAGCTATGTCTGTGGAAAAAATGAAGATATTAGACTATTTTATGAATGCACATGGTAAAGAATGTGATTAAAGGCTCTTTTCCTATGTCAAAAGTTTTAGTTTTCGAGGGTAATAGCTATGTCCGTGAAAAAAATGAAGATATTAGACTATTTTATGATTGCACATGGTAAAGAATGTGATTAAAGGCTCTTTTCCTATTTCAAAAGTTTTAGTTTTCGGGGGTAAGAGCTAAGTGTGTTGAAAAAATGAAGATATTAGAATATTTTATGATTGCATATGGTAAAGAATGTGATTAAAGGCTCTTTTCCTATGTAAAAAGTTTTAGTTTTCGGGGGTAATAGCTTCTTCCTTGGAAAAAAAGAAGATATTAGACTATTTTATGATTGCACATGGTAAAGACTTTGATTAAAGGTTCTTTTCCTATTTCAAAAGTTTTAGTTTTCGAGGGTAATAGCTATGTCTGTGGAAAAAATGAAGATATTGGACTATTTTATGATTGCACATGGTAAAGAATGTGATTAAAGGCTCTTTTCCTATTTCAAAAGTTTTAGTTTTCGAGGGTAATAGCTATGTATGTTGAAAAAATGAAGATATTAGACTATTTTATGATTGCAAATGGTAAAGAATGTGATTAAAGCTCTTTTCCTATATCAAAAGTTTTAGTTTTCGAGGGTAATAGCTTCGTCCGTGGAAAAATTGAAGATATTAGACTATTTTATGATTGCACATGGTAAAGAATGTGATTAAAGGCTCTTTTCCTATGTCAAAAGTTTTAGTTTTCAAGGGTAATAGCTATGTCCGTGGAAAAAATGAAGATATTAGACTATTTTTTGATTGCACATGGTGAAGAATGTGATTAAAGGCTCTTTTCCTATTTCAAAAGTTTTAGTTTTCGGGGGTATGAGCTACGTGTGTTGAAAAAATGAAGATATTAGAATATTTTATGATTGCACATGGTAAAGAATGTGATTAAAGGCTCTTTTCCCATGTCAAAAGTTTTAGTTTTCGAGGGTAATAGCTTCGTCCGTGGAAAAAATGAAGATATTAGACTATTTTATGATTGCACATGGTAAAGAATGTGATTAAAGGCTCTTTTCCTATTTCAAAAGTTTTAGTTTTCGAGGGTAAAAGCTATGTCTGTGGAAAAAATGAAGATGTTAGACTATTTTATGATTGCACATGGTAAAGAATGTGATTAAAGCCTCTTTTCCTATTTCAAAAGTTTTAGTTTTCGGGGGTAAGAGCTACGTGTGTTGAAAAAATGAAGATATTAGACTATTTTATGATTGCACGTTGTAAAGAATGTGATTAAAGGCTCTTTTCCTATTTCAAAAGTTTTAGTTTTCGAGGGTAAAAGCTATGTCTGTGGAAAAAATGAAGATATTAGACTATTTTATGATTGCACATGGTAAAGAATGTGATTAAAGGCTCTTTTCCTATTTCAAAAGTTTTAGTTTTCGAGGGTAAGAGCTATGTCTGTGGAAAAACTGAAGATATTAGACTATTTTATGATTGTACATGGCAAAGAATGTGATTAAAGGCTCTTTTCTATTTAAAAAGTTTTAGTTTTCGGGGGTAATAGCTTCGTCCGTGGAAAAAAAAGAAGATATTAGACTATTTTATGATTGCACATGGTAAAGAATGTGATTAAAGGCTCATTTCCTATGTCAAAAGTTTTAATTTTCGAGGGTAATAGCTATGTCTGTGGAAAAAATGAAGATATTAGACTATTTAATGATTGCACATGGTAAAGAGTGTGATTAAAGGCTCTTTTCCTATTTCAAAAGTTTTAGTTTTCGAGGGCAATAGCTATGTCTGTGGAAAAAATGAAGATATTAGACTATTTTATGATTGCACATGGTAAAGAATGTGATTAAAGGCTCTTTTCCTATGTCAAAAGTTTTAGTTTTCGAGGGAAATAGCTATGTCTGTGGAAAAAATGAAGATATTAGACTATTTTATGAATGCACATGGTAAAGAATGTGATTAAAGGCTCTTTTCCTATGTCAAAAGTTTTAGTTTTCGAGGGTAATAGCTATGTCCGTGGAAAAAATGAAGATATTAGACTATTTTATGATTGCACATGGTAAAGAATGTGATTAAAGGCTCTTTTCCTATTTCAAAAGTTTTAGTTTTCGGGGGTAAGAGCTACGTGTGTTGAAAAAATGAAGATATTAGAATATTTTATGATTGCACATGGTAAAGAATGTGATTAAAGGCTCTTTTCCTTTGTCAAAAGTTTTAGTTTTCGAGGGTAATAGCTTCGTCCGTGGAAAAAATGAAGATATTAGACTATATTATGATTGCACATGGTAAAGAATGTGATTAAAGGCTCTTTTCCTATGTCAAAAGTTTTAGTTTTCGGAGGTAATAGCTTCGTCCGTGGAAAAAATGAAGATATTAGACTATTTTATGATTGCACATGGTAAAGAATGTGATTAAAGGCTCTTTTCCTAGGTCAAAAGTTTTAGTTTTCGAGGATAATAGCTATGTCTGTGGAAAAAATGAAGATATTAGACTATTTTATGATTGCATATGGTAAAGAATGTGATTAAAGGCTCTTTTCCTATTTCAAAAGATTTAGTTTTCGAGGGTAATAGCTATGTCTGTGGAAAAAATGAAGATATTAGACTATTTTATGATTGCATATGGTAAAGAATGTGATTAAAGGCTCTTTTCCTATTTCAAAAGATTTAGTTTTCGAGGGTAATAGCTATGTATGTTGAAAAAATGAAGATGTTAGACTATTTTATGATTGCAAATGGTAAAGAATGTGATTAAAGCCTGTTTTCCTATTTCAAAAGTTTTAGTTTTCGGGGGTAAGAGCTACGTGTGTTGAAAAAATGAAGATATTAGACTATTTTATGATTGCACATTGTAAAGAATGTGATTAAAGGCTCTTTTCCTATTTCAAAAGTTTTAGTTTTCGAGGGTAAAAGCTATGTCTGTGGAAAAAATGAAGATATTAGACTATTTTATGATTGCGCATGGTAAAGAATGTGATTAAAGGCTCTTTTCCTATTTCAAAAGTTTTAGTTTTCGAGGGTAATAGCTATGTCTTTGGAAAAAATGAAGATATTAGACTATTTTATGATTGCACATGGCAAAGAATGTGATTAAAGGCTCTTTTCCTATTTAAAAAGTTTTAGTTTTCGGGGGTAATAGCTTCGTCCGTGGAAAAAAAGAAGATATTAGACTATTTTATGATTGCACATGGTAAAGAATGTGATTAAAGGCTCATTTCCTATGTCAAAAGTTTTAATTTTCGAGGGTAATAGCTATATCTGTGGAAAAAATGAAGATATTAGACTATTTTATGATTGCACATGGTAAAGAATGTGATTAAAGGCTCTTTTCCTATGTCAAAAGTTTTAGTTTTCGAGGGTAATAGTTATATCTGTGGAAAAAATGAAGATATTAGACTATTTTACGATTGCACATGGTAAAGAATGTGATTAAAGGCTCTTTTCCTATTTCAAAAGTTTTAGTTTTCGGGGGTAAGAGCTACGTGTGTTGAAAAAATGAAGATATTAGAATATTTTATGATTGCACATGGTAAAGAATGTAATTAAAGGCTCTTTTCCTATGTCAAAAGTTTTAGTTTTCGGAGGTAATAGCTTCGTTCGTGGAAAAAATGAAGATATTAGACTATTTTATGATTGCACATGGTAAAGAATGTGATTAAAGGCTCTTTTCCTATGTCAAAAGTTTTAGTTTTCGAGGGTAATAGCTAAGTCTGTGGAAAAAATGAAGATATTAGACTCTTTTATGATTGCACATGGTAAAGAATGTAATTAAAGGCCTTTTTTCCTATGTCAAAAGTTTTAGTTTTCGAGGGTAATAGCTATGTCTGTGGAAAAAATGAAGATATTAGACTATTTTATGATTGCACATGGTAAAGAATGTGATTAAAGGCTCTTTTCCTATGTAAAAAGTTTTAGTATTCGGGGGTAATAGCTTCTTCCGTGGAAAAAAAGAAAATATTAGACTATTTTATGATTGCACATGGTAAAGAATGTGATTAAAGGTTCTTTTCCTATTTCAAAAGTTTTAGTTTTCGAGGGTAATAGCTATGTCTGTGGAAAAAATGAAGATATTAGACTATTTTATGGTTGCACATGGTAATAAATGTGATTAAAGGCTCTTTTCCTATTTCAAAAGTTTTAGTTTTCGAGGGTAATAGTTATGTATGTTGAAAAAATGAAGATATTAGACTATTTTATGATTGCAAATGGTAAAGAATGTGATTAAAGCTCTTTTCCTATTTCAAAAGTTTTAGTTTTCGAGGGTAATAGCTTCGTCCGTGGAAAAATTGAAGATATTAGACTATTTTATGATTGCACATGGTAAAGAATGTGATTAAAGGCTCTTTTCCTATGTCAAAAGTTTTAGTTTTCGAGGGTAATAGCTATGTCTGTGGAAAAAATTAAGATATTAGACTATTTTATGAATGCACATGGTAAAGAAAGTGATTAAAGGCTCTTTTCCTATGTCAAAAGTTTTAGTTTTCAAGGGTAATAGCTATGTCCGTGGAAAAAATGAAGATATTAGACTACTTTTTGATTGCAAATGGTGAAGAATGTGATTAAAGGCTCTTTTCCTATTTCAAAAGTTTTAGTTTTCGGGGGTATGAGCTACGTGTGTTGAAAAAATGAAGATATTAGAATATTTTATGATTGCACATGGTAAAGAATGTGATTAAAGGCTCTTTTCCCATGTCAAAAGTTTTAGTTTTCGAGGGTAATAGCTTCGTCCGTGGAAAAAATGAAGATATTAGACTATTTTATGATTGCACATGGTAAAGAATGTGATTAAAGGCTCTTTTCCTTTTTCAAAAGTTTTAGTTTTCGAGGGTAAAAGCTATGGCTGTGGAAAAAATGAAGATGTTAGACTATTTTATGATTGCACATGGTAAAGAATGTGATTAAAGCCTCTTTTCCTATTTCAAAAGTTTTAGTTTTCGGGGGTAAGAGCTATGTGTGTTGAAAAAATGAAGATATTAGACTATTTTATGATCTCACATGGTAAAGAATGTGATTAAAGGCTCTTTTCCTATTTCAAAAGTTTTAGTTTTCGAGGGTAATAGCTATGTCTGTGGAAAAAATGAAGATATTAGACTATTTTATGATTGTACATGGCAAAGAATGTAATTAAAGGCTCTTTTCCTATTTAAAAAGTTTTAGTTTTCGGGGGTAATAGCTTCGTCCGTGGAAAAAAAGAAGATATTAGACTATTTTATGATTGCACATGGTAAAGAATGTGATTAAAGGCTCATTTCCTATGTCAAAAGTTTTAATTTTCGAGGGTAATAGCTATGTCTGTGGAAAAAATGAAGATATTAGACTATTTAATGATTGCACATGGCAAAGAGTGTGATTAAAGGCTCTTTTCCTATTTCAAAAGTTTTAGTTTTCGAGGGTAATAGCTATGTCTGTGGAAAAAATGAAGATATTAGACTATTTTATGATTGCACATGGTAAAGAATGTGATTAAAGGCTCTTTTCCGATGTCAAAAGTTTTAGTTTTCGAGGGTAATAGCTATGTCTGTGGAAAAAATGAAGATATTAGACTATTTTATGAATGCACATGGTAAAGAATGTGATTAAAGGCTCTTTTCCTATTTCAAAAGTTTTAGTTTTCGGGGGTAAGAGCTACGTGTGTTGAAAAAATGAAGATATTAGAATATTTTATGATTGCACATGGTAAAGAATGTGATTAAAGGCTCTTTTCCTATGTCAAAAGTTTTAGTTTTCGAGGGTAATAGCTATGTCCGTGGAAAAAATGAAGATATTAGACTATTTTATGATTGCACATGGTAAAGAATGTGATTAAAGGCTCTTTTCCTATTTCAAAAGTTTTAGTTTTCGGGGGTAAGAGCTACTTGTGTTGAAAAAATGAAGATATTAGAATATTTTATGATTGCACATGGTAAAGAATGTGATTAAAGGCTCTTTTCCTATGTCAAAAGTTTTAGTTTTCGAGGGTAATAGCTTCGTCCGTGGAAAAAATGAAGATATTAGACTATTTTATGATTGCACATGGTAAAGAATGTGATTAAAGGCTCTTTTCCTATGTCAAAAGTTTTAGTTTTCGGAGGTAATAGCTTCGTCCATGGAAAAAATGAAGATATTAGACTATTTTATGATTGCACATGGTAAAGAATGTGATTAAAGGCTCTTTTCCTATGTCAGAAGTTTTAGTTTTCGAGGGTAATAGCTATGTCTGTGGAAAAAAAAAATGAAGATATTAGACTATTTTATGAATGCACATGGTAAAGAAAGTGATTAAAGGCTCTTTTCCTATGTCAAAAGTTTTAGTTTTCAAGGGTAATAGCTATGTCCGTGGAAAAAATGAAGATATTAGACTATTTTATGATTGCACATGGTGAAGAATGTGATTAAAGGCTCTTTTCCTATTTCAAAAGTTTTAGTTTTCGGGGGTATGAGCTGCGTGTGTTGAAAAAATGAAGATATTAGAATATTTTATGATTGCACATGGTAAAGAATGTGATTAAAGGCTCTTTCCCCATGTCAAAAGTTTTAGTTTTCGAGGGTAATTGCTTCGTCCTTGGAAAAAATGAAGATATTAGACTATTTTATGATTGCACATGACAAAGAATGTGATTAAAGGCTCTTTTCCTATTTCAAAAGTTTTAGTTTTCGAGGGTAAAAGCTATGTCTGTGGAAAAAATGAAGATGTTAGACTATTTTATGATTGCACATGGTAAAGAATGTGATTAAAGGCTCTTTTCCTATTTAAAAAGTTTTAGTTTTCGAGGGTAATAGCTATGTCTGTGGAAAAAATGAAGATATTAGACTATTTTATGATTGCACATGGTAAAGAATGTGATTAAAGGCTCTTTTCCGATGTCAAAAGTTTTAGTTTTCGAGGGTAATAGCTATGTCTGTGGAAAAAATGAAGATATTAGACTATTTTATGAATGCACATGGTAAAGAATGTGATTAAAGGCTCTTTTCCTATTTCAAAAGTTTTAGTTTTCGGGGGTATGAGCTACGTGTGTTGAAAAAATGAAGATATTAGAATATTTTATGATTGCACATGGTAAAGAATGTGATTAAAGGCTCTTTTCCTATGTCAGAAGTTTTAGTTTTCGAGGGTAATAGCTATGTCTGTGGAAAAAAAAATGAAGATATTAGACTATTTTATGAATGCACATGGTAAAGAAAGTGATTAAAGGCTCTTTTCCTATGTCAAAAGTTTTAGTTTTCAAGGGTAATAGCTATGTCCGTGGAAAAAATGAAGATATTAGACTATTTTATGATTGCACATGGTGAAGAATGTGATTAAAGGCTCTTTTCCTATTTCAAAAGTTTTAGTTTTCGGGGGTATGAGCTACGTGTGTTGAAAAAATGAAGATATTAGAATATTTTATGATTGCACATGGTAAAGAATGTGATTAAAGGCTCTTTCCCCATGTCAAAAGTTTTAGTTTTCGAGGGTAATAGCTTCGTCCTTGGAAAAAATGAAGATATTAGACTATTTTATGATTGCACATGACAAAGAATGTGATTAAAGGCTCTTTTCCTATTTCAAAAGTTTTAGTTTTCGAGGGTAAAAGCTATGTCTGTGGAAAAAATGAAGATATTAGACTATTTTATGATTGCACATGGTAAAGAATGTGATTAAAGGCTCTTTTCCTATTTAAAAAGTTTTAGTTTTCGAGGGTAATAGCTATGTCTGTGGAAAAAATGAAGATATTAGACTATTTTATGATTGCACATGGTAAAGAATGTGATTAAAGGCTCTTTTCCTATGTAAAAAGTTTTAGTTTTCGGGGGTAATAGCTTCGTCCGTGGAAAAAATGAAGATATTATACTATTTTATGATTGCACATGGTAAAGAATGTGATTAAAGGCTATTTTCCTATGTCAAAAGTTTTAGTTTTCGAGGGTAATAGCTTCGTCCTTGGAAAAAATGAAGATATTAGACTATTTTATGATTGCACATACTAAAGAATGTGATTAAAGGCTCTTTTCCTATGTCAAAAGTTTTAGTTTTGGAGGGTAATAGCTATGTATGTGGAAAAAATGAAGATATTAGACTCTTTCATGATTGCACATGGTAAAGAATGTAATTAAAGGCTCTTTTCCTATGTCAAAAGTTTTAGTTTTCGAGGGTAATAGCTATGTCTGTGGAAAAAATGAAGATATTAGACTCTTTCATGATTGAACATGGTAAAGAATGTAATTAAAGGCTCTTTTCCTATGTCAAAAGTTTTAGTTTTCGGGGGTAATAGCTTCGTCCGTGGAAAAAATGAAGATATTAGACTATTTTATGATTGCACTTGGTAAAGAATGTGATTAAAGGCTATTTTCCTATGTCAAAAGTTTTAGTTTTCGAGGGTAATAGCTTTCGTCCGTGGAAAAAATGAAGATATTAGACTATTTTATGATTGCACATACTAAAGAATGTGATTAAAGGCTCTTTTCCTATGTTAAAAGTTTTAGTTTTGGAGGGTAATAGCTATGTATGTGGAAAAAATGAAGATATTAGACTCTTTCATGATTGCACATGGTAAAGAATGTAATTAAAGGCTCTTTTCCTATGTCAAAACTTTTAGTTTTCTGGGGTAATAGCTATGTCTGTGGAAAAAATGAAGATATTAGACAATTTTATGATTGCATATGGTAAAGAATGTGATTAAAGGCTCTTTTCCTATTTCAAAAGTTTTAGTTTTCGGGGGTTATAGCTTCGTCCGTGGAAAAAAATGAAGATATTAGACTATTTTATGATTGCACATGGTAAAGAATGTGATTAAAGGCTCTTTTCCTATTTCAAAAGTTTTAGTTTTCGAGGGTAATAGCTATGTCTGTGGAAAAAATGAAGATATTAGACTATTTTATGATTGCACATGGTAAAGAATGTGATTAAAGGCTCTTTTCCTATGTCAAAAGTTTTAGTTTTCGAGGGTAATAGCTATGTCTGTGGAAAAAATGAAGATATTAGACTATTTTATGAATGCACATGGTAAAGAATGTGATTAAAGGCTCTTTTCCTATGTCAAAAGTTTTAGTTTTCGAGGGTAATACCTATGTCCGTTGAAAAAATGAAGATATTAGACTATTTTATGATTGCACATGGTAAAGAATGTGATTAAAGGCTCTTTTCCTATTTCAAAAGTTTTAGTTTTCGAGGGTAATAGCTATGTCTGTGGAAAAAATGAAGATATTAGACTATTTTATGATTGTACATGGCAAAGAATGTAATTAAAGGCTCTTTTCCTATTTAAAAAGTTTTAGTTTTCGGGGGTAATAGCTTCGTCCGTGGAAAGTTTTCGAGTTTTAGTTTTCGAGGGTAATAGCTATGTCTGTGGAAAAAATGAAGATATTAGACTATTTTATGATTGCACATGGTAAAGAATGTGATTAAAGGCTCTTTTCCGATGTCAAAAGTTTTAGTTTTCGAGGGTAATAGCTATGTCTGTGGAAAAAATGAAGATATTAGACTATTTTATGAATGCACATGGTAAAGAATGTGATTAAAGGCTCTTTTCCTATTTCAAAAGTTTTAGTTTTCGGGGGTATGAGCTACGTGTGTTGAAAAAATGAAGATATTAGAATATTTTATGATTGCACATGGTAAAGAATGTGATTAAAGGCTCTTTTCCTATGTTCAAAAGTTTTAGTTTTCAGGGTAATAGCTATGTCCGTGGAAAAAATGAAGATATTAGACTATTTTATGATTGCACATGGTAAAGAATGTGATTAAAGGCTCTTTTCCTATTTCAAAAGTTTTAGTTTTCGGGGGTAAGAGCTACGTGTGTTGAAAAAATGAAGATATTAGAATATTTTATGATTGCACATGGTAAAGAATGTGATTAAAGGCTCTTTTCCTATGTCAAAAGTTTTAGTTTTCGAGGGTAATAGCTTCGTCCGTGGAAAAAATGAAGATATTAGACTATTTTATGATTGCACATGGTAAAGAATGTGATTAAAGGCTCTTTTCCTATTTCAAAAGTTTTAGTTTTCGGGGGTAAGAGCTACGTGTGTTGAAAAAATGAAGATATTAGAATATTTTATGATTGCACATGGTAAAGAATGTGATTAAAGGCTCTTTTCCTATGTCAAAAGTTTTAGTTTTCGAGGGTAATAGCTTCGTCCGTGGAAAAAATGAAGATATTAGACTATTTTATGATTGCACATGGTAAAGAATGTGATTAAAGGCTCTTTTCCTATGTCAAAAGTTTTAGTTTTCGGAGGTAATAGCTTCGTCCATGGAAAAAATGAAGATATTAGACTATTTTATGATTGCACATGGTAAAGAATGTGATTAAAGGCTCTTTTCCTATTTCAGAAGTTTTAGTTTTCGAGGGTAATAGCTATGTCTGTGGAAAAAAAAATGAAGATATTAGACTATTTTATGAATGCACATGGTAAAGAAAGTGATTAAAGGCTCTTTTCCTATGTCAAAAGTTTTAGTTTTCAAGGGTAATAGCTATGTCCGTGGAAAAAATGAAGATATTAGACTATTTTATGATTGCACATGGTGAAGAATGTGATTAAAGGCTCTTTTCCTATATCAAAAGTTTTAGTTTTCGGGGGTATGAGCTACGTGTGTTGAAAAAATGAAGATATTAGAATATTTTATGATTGCACATGGTAAAGAATGTGATTAAAGGCTCTTTTCCCATGTCAAAAGTTTTAGTTTTCGAGGGTAATAGCTTCGTCCTTGGAAAAAATGAAGATATTAGACTATTTTATGATTGCACATGGCAAAGAATGTGATTAAAGGCTCTTTTCCTATTTCAAAAGTTTTAGTTTTCGAGGGTAAAAGCTATGTCTGTGGAAAAAATGATGATGTTAGACTATTTTATGATTGCACATGGTAAAGAATGTGATTAAAGGCTCTTTTCCTATTTAAAAAGTTTTAGTTTTCGAGGGTAATAGCTATGTCTGTGGAAAAAATGAAGATATTAGACTATTTTATGATTGCACATGGTAAAGAATGTGATTAAAGGCTCTTTTCCTATGTAAAAAGTTTTAGTTTTCGGGGGTAATAGCTTCGTCCGTGGAAAAAATGAAGATATTATACTATTTTATGATTGCACATGGTAAAGAATGTGATTAAAGGCTATTTTCCTATGTCAAAAGTTTTAGTTTTCGAGGGTAATAGCTTCGTCCGTGGAAAAAATGAAGATATTAGACTATTTTATGATTGCACATACTAAAGAATGTGATTAAAGGCTCTTTTCCTATGTCAAAAGTTTTAGTTTTGGAGGGTAATAGCTATGTATGTGGAAAAAATGAAGATATTAGACTCTTTCATGATTGCACATGGTAAAGAATGTAATTAAAGGCTCTTTTCCTATGTCAAAAGTTTTAGTTTTCGAGGGTAATAGCTATGTCTGTGGAAAAAATGAAGATATTAGACTCTTTCATGATTGAACATGGTAAAGAATGTAATTAAAGGCTCTTTTCCTATGTCAAAAGTTTTAGTTTTCGGGGGTAATAGCTTCGTCCGTGGAAAAAATGAAGATATTAGACTATTTTATGATTGCACATGGTAAAGAATGTGATTAAAGGCTATTTTCCTATGTCAAAAGTTTTAGTTTTCGAGGGTAATAGCTTCGTCCGTGGAAAAAATGAAGATATTAGACTATTTTATGATTGCACATACTAAAGAATGTGATTAAAGGCTCTTTTCCTATGTTAAAAGTTTTAGTTTTGGAGGGTAATAGCTATGTATGTGGAAAAAATGAAGATATTAGACTCTTTCATGATTGCACATGGTAAAGAATGTAATTAAAGGCTCTTTTCCTATGTCAAAAGTTTTAGTTTTCGAGGGTAATAGCTATGTCTGTGGAAAAAATGAAGATATTAGACAATTTTATGATTGCATATGGTAAAGAATGTGATTAAAGGCTCTTTTCCTATTTCAAAAGTTTTAGTTTTCGGGGGTTATAGCTTCGTCCGTGGAAAAAATGAAGATATTAGACTATTTTATGATTGCACATGGTAAAGAATGTGATTAAAGGCTCTTTTCCTATTTCAAAAGTTTTAGTTTTCGAGGGTAATAGCTATGTCTGTGGAAAAAATGAAGATATTAGACTATTTTATGATTGCACATGGTAAAGAATGTGATTAAAGGCTCTTTTCCTATGTCAAAAGTTTTAGTTTTCGAGGGTAATAGCTATGTCTGTGGAAAAAATGAAGATATTAGACTATTTTATGAATGCACATGGTAAAGAATGTGATTAAAGGCTCTTTTCCTATGTCAAAAGTTTTAGTTTTCGAGGGTAATACCTATGTCCGTTGAAAAAATGAAGATATTAGACTATTTTATGATTGCACATGGTAAAGAATGTGATTAAAGGCTCTTTTCCTATTTCAAAAGTTTTAGTTTTCGAGGGTAATAGCTATGTCTGTGGAAAAAATGAAGATATTAGACTATTTTATGATTGTACATGGCAAAGAATGTAATTAAAGGCTCTTTTCCTATTTAAAAAGTTTTAGTTTTCGGGGGTAATAGCTTCGTCCGTGGAAAAAAATGAAGATATTAGACTATTTTATGATTGCACATGGTAAAGAATGTGATTAAAGGCTCTTTTCCTATGTCAAAAGTTTTAGTTTTCGAGGGTAATAGCTATGTCTGTGGAAAAAATGAAGATATTAGACTATTTTATGATTGCACATGGCAAAGAATGTGATTAAAGGCTCTTTTCCTATTTCAAAAGTTTTAGTTTTCGAGGGTAATAGCTATGTCTGTGGAAAAAATGAAGATATTAGACTATTTTATGATTGCACATGGTAAAGAATGTGATTAAAGGCTCTTTTCCTATGTCAAAAGTTTTAGTTTTCGAGGGTAATAGCTATGTCTGTGGAAAAAATGAAGATATTAGACTATTTTATGATTGCACTTGGTAAAGAATGTGATTAAAGGCTCTTTTCCTATTTCAAAAGTTTTAGTTTTCGGGGGTAAGAGCTACGTATGTTGAAAAAATGAAGATATTAGAATATTTTATGATTGCACATGGTAAAGAATGTGATTAAAGGCTCTTTTCCTATGTCAAAAGTTTTAGTTTTCGAGGGTAATAGCTATGTCCGTGGAAAAAATGAAGATATTAGACTATTTTATGATTGCACATGGTAAAGAATGTGATTAAAGGCTCTTTTCCTATTTCAAAAGTTTTAGTTTTCGGGGGTAAGAGCTACGTGTGTTGAAAAAATGAAGATATTAGAATATTTTATGATTGCACATGGTAAAGAATGTGATTAAAGGCTCTTTTCCTATGTCAAAAGTTTTAGTTTTCGAGGGTAATAGCTTCGTCCGTGGAAAAAATGAAGATATTAGACTATTTTATGATTGCACATGGTAAAGAATGTGATTAAAGGCTCTTTTCCTATGTCAAAAGTTTTAGTTTTCGGAGGTAATAGCTTCGTCCATGGAAAAAATGAAGATATTAGACTATTTTATGATTGCACATGGTAAAGAATGTGATTAAAGGCTCTTTTCCTATGTCAGAAGTTTTAGTTTTCGAGGGTAATAGCTATGTCTGTGGAAAAAAAAAATGAAGATATTAGACTATTTTATGAATGCACATGGTAAAGAAAGTGATTAAAGGCTCTTTTCCTATGTCAAAAGTTTTAGTTTTCAAGGGTAATAGCTATGTCCGTGGAAAAAATGAAGATATTAGACTATTTTATGATTGCACATGGTGAAGAATGTGATTAAAGGCTCTTTTCCTATTTCAAAAGTTTTAGTTTTCGGGGGTATGAGCTACGTGTGTTGAAAAAATGAAGATATTAGAATATTTTATGATTGCACATGGTAAAGAATGTGATTAAAGGCTCTTTTCCCATGTCAAAAGTTTTAGTTTTCGAGGGTAATAGCTTCGTCCTTGGAAAAAATGAAGATATTAGACTATTTTATGATTGCACATGGCAAAGAATGTGATTAAAGGCTCTTTTCCTATTTCAAAAGTTTTAGTTTTCGAGGGTAAAAGCTATGTCTGTGGAAAAAATGAAGATGTTAGACTATTTTATGATTGCACATGGTAAAGAATGTGATTAAAGGCTCTTTTCCTATTTAAAAAGTTTTAGTTTTCGAGGGTAATAGCTATGTCTGTGGAAAAAATGAAGATATTAGACTATTTTATGATTGCACATGGTAAAGAATGTGATTAAAGGCTCTTTTCCTATGTAAAAAGTTTTAGTTTTCGGGGGTAATAGCTTCGTCCGTGGAAAAAATGAAGATATTATACTATTTTATGATTGCACATGGTAAAGAATGTGATTAAAGGCTATTTTCCTATGTCAAAAGTTTTAGTTTTCGAGGGTAATAGCTTCGTCCGTGGAAAAAATGAAGATATTAGACTATTTTATGATTGCACATACTAAAGAATGTGATTAAAGGCTCTTTTCCTATGTCAAAAGTTTTAGTTTTAGGAGGGTAATAGCTATGTATGTGGAAAAAATGAAGATATTAGACTCTTTCATGATTGCACATGGTAAAGAATGTAATTAAAGGCTCTTTTCCTATGTCAAAAGTTTTAGTTTTCGAGGGTAATAGCTATGTCTGTGGAAAAAATGAAGATATTAGACTCTTTCATGATTGAACATGGTAAAGAATGTAATTAAAGGCTCTTTTCCTATGTCAAAAGTTTTAGTTTTCGGGGGTAATAGCTTCGTCCGTGGAAAAAATGAAGATATTAGACTATTTTATGATTGCACATGGTAAAGAATGTGATTAAAGGCTATTTTCCTATGTCAAAAGTTTTAGTTTTCGAGGGTAATAGCTTCGTCCGTGGAAAAAATGAAGATATTAGACTATTTTATGATTGCACATACTAAAGAATGTGATTAAAGGCTCTTTTCCTATGTTAAAAGTTTTAGTTTTGGAGGGTAATAGCTATGTATGTGGAAAAAATGAAGATATTAGACTCTTTCATGATTGCACATGGTAAAGAATGTAATTAAAGGCTCTTTTCCTATGTCAAAAGTTTTAGTTTTCGAGGGTAATAGCTATGTCTGTGGAAAAAATGAAGATATTAGACAATTTTATGATTGCATATGGTAAAGAATGTGATTAAAGGCTCTTTTCCTATGTCAAAAGTTTTAGTTTTCGGGGGGTTATAGCTTCGTCCGTGGAAAAAATGAAGATATTAGACTATTTTATGATTGCACATGGTAAAGAATGTGATTAAAGGCTCTTTTCCTATGTCAAAAGTTTTAGTTTTCGAGGGTAATAGCTATGTCTGTGGAAAAAATGAAGATATTAGACTATTTTATGATTGCACATGGTAAAGAATGTGATTAAAGGCTCTTTTCCTATGTCAAAAGTTTTAGTTTTCGAGGGTAATAGCTATGTCCGTTGAAAAAATGAAGATATTAGACTATTTTATGATTGCACATGGTAAAGAATGTGATTAAAGGCTCTTTTCCTATGTCAAAAGTTTTAGTTTTCGGAGGGTAATAGCTACGTGTGTTGAAAAAATGAAGATATTAGAATATTTTATGATTGCACATGGTAAAGTATGTGATTAAAGGCTCTTTTCCTATGTCAAAAGTTTTAGTTTTCGAGGGTAATAGCTTCGTCCGTGGAAAAAATGAAGATATTAGACTATTTTATGATTGCACATGGTAAAGAATGTGATTAAAGGCTCTTTTCCTATGTCAAAAGTTTTAGTTTTCGGGGGTAATAGCTTCGTCCGTGGAAAAAATGAAGATATTAGACTATTTTATGATTGCACATGGTAAAGAATGTGATTAAAGGCTCATTTCCTATGTCAAAAGTTTTAATTTTCGAGGGTAATAGCTATGTCTGTGGAAAAAATGAAGATATTAGACTATTTTATGATTGTACATGGTAAAGAGTGTGATTAAAGGCTCTTTTCCTATTTCAAAAGTTTTAGTTTTCGAGGGTAATAGCTATTTCTGTGGAAAAAATGAAGATATTAGACTATTTTATGATTGCAAATGGTAAAGAATGTGATTAAAGGCTCTTTTCCTATTTCAAAAGTTTTAGTTTTCGAGAATAATAGCTTCGTCCGTGGAAAAATGAAGATATTAGACTATTTTATGATTGCACATGGTAAAGAATGTGATTAAAGGCTCTTTTCCTATGTCAAAAGTTTTAGTTTTCGAGGGTAATAGCTATGTCTGTGGAAAAAAATGAAGATATTAGACTATTTTATGATTGCACATGGTAAAGAATGTGATTAAAGGCTCTTTTCCTATGTCAAAAGTTTTAGTTTTCGAGGGTAATAGCTATGTCCGTGGAAAAAATGAAGATATTAGACTATTTTATGATTGCACATGGTAAAGAATGTGATTAAAGGCTCTTTTCCTATTTCAAAAGTTTTAGTTTTAGGGGGTAATAGCTACGTGTGTTGAAAAAATGAAGATATTAGACTATTTTATGATTGCACATGGTAAAGAATGTGATTAAAGGCTCTTTTCCTATGTCAAAAGTTTTAGTTTTCGAGGTTAATAGCTATCGTCCGTGGAAAAAATGAAGATATTAGACTATTTTATGATTGCACATGGTAAAGAATGTGATTAAAGGCTCTTTTCCTATTTCAAAAGTTTTAGTTTTCGAGGGTAATAGCTATGTCTGTGGAAAAAATGAAGATATTAGACTATTTTATGATTGCACATGGTAAAGAATGTGATTAAAGGCTCTTTTCCTATTTAAAAAGTTTTAGTTTTCGAGGGTAATAGCTATGTCTGTGGAAAAAATGAAGATATTAGACTATTTTATGATTGCACATGGTAAAGAATGTGATTAAAGGCTCTTTTCCTATGTCAAAAGTTTTAGTTTTCGAGGGTAATAGCTATGTCCGTGGAAAAAATGAAGATATTAGACTATTTTATGATTGCACATGGTAAAAAATGTGATTAAAGGCTCTTTTCCTATGTCAAAAGTTTTAGTTTTCGAGGGTAATAGCTATGTCTGTGGAAAAAATGAAGATATTAGACTATTTTATGATTGCACATGGTAAAGAATGTGATTAAAGGCTCTTTTCCTATGTCAAAAGTTTTAGTTTTCGAGGGTAATAGCTATGTCTGTGGAAAAAATGAAGATATTAGACTATTTTATGATTGCACATGGTAAAGAATGTGATTAAAGGCTCTTTTCCTATTTCAAAAGTTTTAGTTTTCGAGGGTAATAGCTATGTCTGTGGAAAAAATGAAGATATTAGACTTTTATGATTGCACATGGTAAAGAATGTGATTAAAGGCTCTTTTCCTATGTCAAAAGTTTTAGTTTTCGAGGGTAATAGCTATGTCCGTGGAAAAAATGAAGATATTAGACTATTTTATGATTGCACATGGTAAAGAATGTGATTAAAGGCTCTTTTCCTATGTCAAAAGTTTTAGTTTTCGGGGGTAATAGCTTCGTCCGTGGAAAAAATGAAGATATTAGACTATTTTATGATTGCACATGGTAAAGAATGTGATTAAAGGCTCTTTTCCTATGTCAAAAGTTTTAGTTTTCGAGGGTAATAGCTTCGTCCGTGGAAAAAATGAAGATATTAGACTATTTTATGATTGCACATGGTAAAGAATGTGATTAAAGGCTCTTTTCCTATGTCAAAAGTTTTAGTTTTCGGGGTAATAGCTACGTATGGAAAAAATGAAGATATTAGACTATTTTATGATTGCACATGGTAAAGAATGTGATTAAAGGCTCTTTTCCTATGTCAAAGTTTTAGTTTTCGAGGGTAATAGCTATGTCTGTGGAAAAAATGAAGATATTAGACTATTTTATGATTGCACATGGTAAAGAATGTGATTAAAGGCTCTTTTCCTATGTCAAAAGTTTTAGTTTTCGAGGGTAATAGCTATCCGTGGAAAAAATGAAGATATTAGACTATTTTATGATTGCACATGGTAAAGAATGTGATTAAAGGCTCTTTTCCTATTTCAAAAGTTTTAGTTTTCGGGGGTAATAGCTTCGTGTGGAAAAAATGAAGATATTAGACTATTTTATGATTGCACATGGTAAAGAATGTGATTAAAGGCTCTTTTCCTATTTCAAAAGTTTTAGTTTTCGAGGGTAATAGCTCGTATGTTGGAAAAAATGAAGATATTAGACTATTTTATGATTGCACATGGTAAAGAATGTGATTAAAGGCTCTTTTCCTATGTCAAAAGTTTTAGTTTTCGAGGGTAATAGCTATGTCTGTGGAAAAAATGAAGATATTAGACTATTTTATGATTGCACATGGTAAAGAATGTGATTAAAGGCTCTTTTCCTATGTCAAAAGTTTTAGTTTTCGAGGGTAATAGCTATGTCTGTGGAAAAAATGAAGATATTAGACTATTTTATGATTGCACATGGTAAAGAATGTGATTAAAGGCTCTTTTCCTATGTCAAAAGTTTTAGTTTTCGAGGGTAATAGCTATGTCTGTGGAAAAAATGAAGATATTAGACTATTTTATGATTGCACATGGTAAAGAATGTGATTAAAGGCTCTTTTCCTATGTCAAAAGTTTTAGTTTTCGAGGGTAATAGCTATGTCTGTGGAAAAAATGAAGATATTAGACTATTTTATGATTGCATATGGTAAAGAATGTGATTAAAGGCTCTTTTCCTATGTCAAAAGTTTTAGTTTTCGAGGGTAATAGCTATGTCTGTGGAAAAAATGAAGATATTAGACTATTTTATGATTGCACATGGTAAAGAATGTGATTAAAGGCTCTTTTCCTATGTCAAAAGTTTTAGTTTTCGAGGGTAATAGCTTCGTCCGTGGAAAAAATGAAGATATTAGACTATTTTATGATTGCACATGGTAAAGAATGTGATTAAAGGCTCTTTTCCTATGTCAAAAGTTTTAGTTTTCGGGGGTAATAGCTTCGTCCGTGGAAAAAATGAAGATATTAGACTATTTTATGATTGCACATGGTAAAGAATGTGATTAAAGGCTCTTTTCCTATGTCAAAAGTTTTAGTTTTCGAGGGTAATAGCTTCGTCTGTGGAAAAAATGAAGATATTAGACTATTTTATGATTGCACATGTAAAGAATGTGATTAAAGGCTCTTTTCCTATGTCAAAAGTTTTAGTTTTCGAGGGTAATAGCTATGTTTGTGGAAAAAATGAAGATATTAGACTATTTTATGATTGCACATGGTAAAGAATTTGATTAAAGGCTCTTTTCCTATGTCAAAAGTTTTAGTTTTCGAGGGTAATAGCTATGTCTGTGGAAAAAATGAAGATATTAGACTATTTTATGATTGCACATGGTAAAGAATGTGATTAAAGGCTCTTTTCCTATGTCAAAAGTTTTAGTTTTCGAGGGTAATAGCTATGTCTGTGGAAAAAATGAAGATATTAGACTATTTTATGATTGCACATGGTAAAGAATGTGATTAAAGGCTCTTTTCCTATGTCAAAAGTTTTAGTTTTCGAGGGTAATAGCTATGTCCGTGTGGAAAAAATGAAGATATTAGACTATTTTATGATTGCACATGGTAAAGAATGTGATTAAAGGCTCTTTTCCTATTTCAAAAGTTTTAGTTTTCGAGGGTAATAGCTATGTCTGTGGAAAAAATGAAGATATTAGACTATTTTATGATTGCACATGGTAAAGAATGTGATTAAAGGCTCTTTTCCTATTTCAAAAGTT
Organism: Artemia franciscana; assembly: GCF_032884065.1. Taxonomy (NCBI): domain Eukaryota; kingdom Metazoa; phylum Arthropoda; class Branchiopoda; order Anostraca; family Artemiidae; genus Artemia; species Artemia franciscana. The sequence goes on from NW_027062951.1 coordinate 114,409, forward strand.
TTAGTTTTCGGGGGTAATAGCTATCGTGTGGAAAAAATGAAGATATTAGACTATTTTATGATTGCACATGGTAAAGAATGTGATTAAAGGCTCTTTTCCTATGTCAAAAGTTTTAGTTTTCGAGGGTAATAGCTTCGTCCGTGGAAAAAATGAAGATATTAGACTATTTTATGATTGCACATGGTAAAGAATGTGATTAAAGGCTCTTTTCCTATGTCAAAAGTTTTAGTTTTCGGAGGGTAATAGCTATGTCTGTGGAAAAAATGAAGATATTAGACTATTTTATGATTGCACATGGTAAAGAATGTGATTAAAGGCTCTTTTCCTATTTCAAAAGTTTTAGTTTTCGAGGGTAATAGCTATGTCTGTGAAAAAATGAAGATATTAGACTATTTTATGATTGCAAATGGTAAAGAATGTGATTAAAGGCTCTTTTCCTATTTCAAAAGTTTTAGTTTTCGAGGGTAATAGCTATGTCTGTGGAAAAAATGAAGATATTAGACTATTTTATGATTGCACATGGTAAAGAATGTGATTAAAGGCTCTTTTCCTATTTCAAAAGTTTTAGTTTTCGGGGGTAATAGCTACGTATGTGAAAAAATGAAGATATTAGACTATTTTATGATTGCAAATGGTAAAAAATGTGATTAAAGGCTCTTTTCCTATTTCAAAAGTTTTAGTTTTCGAGGGTAATAGCTTCGTCCGTGGAAAAAATGAAGATATTAGACTATTTATAATTGCACATGGTAAGAATGTGATTAAAGGCTCTTTTCCTATTTCAAAAGTTTTAGTTTTCGAGGGTAATAGCTTCGTCCGTGGAAAAAATGAAGATATTAGACTATTTTATGATTGCACATGGTAAAGAATGTGATTAAAGGCTCTTTTCCTATTTCAAAAGTTTTAGTTTTCGGGTTTAAGAGCTACGTATGTTGAAAAAATGAAGATATTAGACTATTTTATGATTGCAATGGTAAAGAATGTGATTAAAGGCTCTTTTCTTGTTTCAAAAGTTTTAGTTTTCATGGTAAGAGCTACGTATGTTGAAAAATGAAGATATTAGACTATTTTATGATTGCACATGGTAAAGAATGTGATTAAAGGCTCTTTTCCTATTTCAAAAGTTTTAGTTTTCGGGGTAAGCTACGTATGTGGAAAAAATGAAGATATTAGACTATCTTATGATTGCAACATGGTAAAGAATGTGATTAAAGGCTCTTTTCCTATTTCAAAAGTTTAGTTTTCGAGGGGTAATAGCTTCATCCGTGGAAAAAATGAAGATATTAGACTTTTATGATTGCACATGGTAAAGAATGTGATTAAAGGCTCTTTTCCTATGTCAAAAGTTTTAGTTTTCGGGAGTAATAGCTTCGTCCGTGGAAAAAATGAAGATATTAGACTATTTTATGATTGCACATGGTAAAGAATGTGATTAAAGGTTCTTTTCCTATGTCAAAAGTTTTAGTTTTCGAGGGTAATAGCTTCGTCCGTGGAAAAAATGAAGATATTAGACTATTTTATGATTGCACATGGTAAAGAATGTGATTAAAGGCTCTTTTCCTATGTCAAAAGTTTTAGTTTTCGAGGGTAATAGCTATGTCTGTGGAAAAAATGAAGACATTAGACAATTTAATGATTGCACATGGTATAGAATGTGATTAAAGGTTATTTTCCTATTTCAAAAGTTTTAGTTTTCGAGGGTAATAGCTTCGTCCGTGTAAAAATGAAGATATTAGACTATTTTATGATTGCACATGGTAAAGAATGTGATTAAAGGCTCTTTTCCTATTTCAAAAGTTTTTGTTTTCTGGCGTAAGAGCTACGTATGTTGAAAAAATGAAGATACTAGACTATTTTATGATTGCACATGGTAAAGAATGTGATTAAAGGCTCTTTTCCTATGTCAAAAGTTTAGTTTTCGAGGGTAATAGCTATGTCTGTGGAAAAAATTAAGATATTAGACAGTTTTATGATTGCACATGGTAAAGAATGTGATTAAAGGCTCTTTTCCTATTTCGAAAGTTTTAGTTTTCGAGGGCAATAGCTATGTCTTTGGAAAAAATGAAGATATTAGACTATTTTATGATTGCACATGGTAAAGAACGTGATTAAAGGCTCTTTTCCTATTTCAAAAATTTTAGTTTTCGGGGTAATAGCTTCGTCCATGGAAAAAATGAAGATATTAGACTATTTATGATTGCACATAGTAAAGAATGTGATTAAAGGCTCTTTTTCTGTGTCAAAAGTTTTAGTTTTCGAGGGTAATAGCTTCGTCTGTGGAAAAAATGAAGATATTAGACTATTTTATGATTGCCCATGGTAAAGAATCTGATTAAAGGCTCTTTTCCTATTTCAAAAGTTTTAGTTTTCGGGGGTAAGAGCTAAATATGTTGAAAAAATGAAGATATTAGACTATTTTATGATTGCACATGGTAAAGAATGTGGTTAAAGGCTCTTTTCCTATGTCAAAAGTTTTAGTTTTCGAGGGTAATAGCTATGTCTGTGGAAAAAATGAGGATATTAGACAATTTTATGATTGTATATGGTAAAGAATGTGATTAAAGGCTCTTTTCCTATTTCAAAAGTTTTAGTTTTCGAGGGTAATAGCTTCGTCTGTGGAAAAAACGAAGATATTAGACTATTTTATGATTGCACATGGTAAAGAATGTGATTAAAGGCTCTTTTCCTATTTTAAAAGTTTTAGTTTTCGGGGGTAAGAGCTACGCATGTTGAAAAATGAAGATATTAGACTATCTTATGATTGCAAATGGTAAAGAATGTGATTAAAGACTCTTTTTTCTATTTCAAAAGTTTTAGTTTTTTTGGAAATTTTAGCTAAGTATGTTGAAAAAAATGAAGATATTAGACTTATTTATGATTGCACATGGTAAAGAATGTGATTAAAGGCTCTTTTCCTATTTCAAAAGTTTTAGTTTTCGAGGGTAATAGCTATGTCTGTGGAAAAAATGAAGATATTAGACTATATTATGATTGCATATGGTAAAGAATGTGAATAAAGGCTCTTATCCTATTTCAAAAGTTTTAGTTTTCGAGGGTAATAGCTTATGTATGTGGAAAAAAAGAAGATATTAGACTATTTATGATTGCACATGGTAAAGAATGTGATTAAAGGCTCTTTTCCTATTTCAAAAGTTTTAGTTTTCGGGGGTAAGAGCTACGTATGTTGAAAAAATGAAGCTATTAGACTATTTATGATTGCATATCGTAAAAAATGTGATTAAGGGCTCTTTTCCTATGTCAAAAGTTTTAGTTTTCGAGGGTAATAGCTATGTCTGTTAAAAAAAATGAAGATATTAGACAATTTTATGATTGCACATGGTAAAGAATGGGATTAAAGGCTCTTTTCCTATTTCAAAAGTTTTAGTTTTCGAGGGTAATAGCTATGTCTGTGGAAAAC
>NW_027062952.1:0-60920 GCF_032884065.1 Artemia franciscana
CAGAAAGTTTGATTCTAGATTCAAATAGATTTGAATCTATTTATTGAATAGTGAAAAAGTCTTTTCTAAAATGACGTCTTGCATATGACTCATAGAAATAGTAGATAGACTAGCTAGAATCAATAGATTAGAATTCTAGAACCATATGCAAGACGTCACATACGAACTAGTGCTATTCTATTGATTCTATTAGAATCAAACAGCAAGTTTGATTCTAGATTCAAAATAGATTCAAATAGATTTGAATCTGTTTATTGAATATACTAGATAGACTAGCTAGAATCAATAGATTAGAATTCTAGAACCATATGCAAGACGTCACATACGAACTAGTGCTATTCTATTGATTCTATTAGAATCAAACAGAAAGTTTGATTCTAGATTCAAATAGATTTGAATCTATTTATTGAATAGTGAAAAAGTCTTTTCTAAAATGACGTCTTGCATATGACTCATAGAAATAGTAGATAGACTAGCTAGAATCAATAGATTAGAATTCTAGAACCATATGCAAGACGTCACATACGAACTAGTGCTATTCTATTGATTCTATTAGAATCAAACAGAAAGTTTGATTCTAGATTCAAATAGATTTGAATCTATTTATTGAATAGTGAAAAAGTCATTTCTAAAATGACGTATTGCATATGACTCATAGAAATAGTAGATAGACTAGCTAGAATCAAACTTTCACTGTTCTATCTACTATTGATTCTAGCTGGTCTAGAATCAATAGATTAGAATTCTAGAACCATATGCAAGACGTCACATACGAACTAGTGCTATTCTATTGATTCTATTAGAATCAAACAGAAAGTTTGATTCTAGATTCAAATAGATTTGAATCTATTTATTGAATAGTGAAAAAGTCTTTTCTAAAATGATGTCTTGCATATGACTCATAGAAATAGTAGATAGACTAGCTAGAATCAATAGATTAGAATTCTAGAACCATATGCAAGACGTCACATACGAACTAGTGCTATTCTATTGATTCTATTAGAATCAAACAGAAAGTTTGATTCTAGATTCAAATAGATTTGAATCTATTTACTGAATAGTGAAAAAGTCTTTTCTAAAATGACGTCTTGCATATGACTCATAGAAATAGTAGATAGACTAGCTAGAATCAAACTTTCACTGTTCTATCTACTATTGATTCTAGCTGGTCTAGAATCAATAGATTAGAATTTTAGAACCATATGCAAGACTTCACATACAAACTAGTACTATTCTATTGATTCTATTAGAATCAAACAGAAAGTTTGATTCTAGATTCAAATAGATTTGAATCTATTTATTGAATAGTAAAAAGTCTTTTCTAAAATGACGTCTTGCATATGACTCATAGAAATAGTAGATAGACTAGCTAGAATCAATAGATTAGAATTCTAGAACCATATGCAAGACGTCACATACGAACTAGTGCTATTCTATTGATTCTATTAGAATCAAACAGAAAGTTTGATTCTAGATTCAAATAGATTTGAATCTATTTATTAAATAGTGAAAAAGTCTTTTCTAAAATGACGTCTTGCATATGACTCATAGAAATAGTAGATAGACTAGCTAGAATCAAACTTTCACTGTTCTATCTACTATTGATTCTAGCTGGTCTAGAATAAATAGATTAGAATTCTAGAACCATATGCAAGACGTCACATACGAACTAGTGCTATTCTATTGATTCTATTAGAATCAAACATAGAGTTTGATTCTAGATTCAAATAGATTTGCATCTATTTATTGAATAGTGAAAAAGTCTTTTCTAAAATGACGTCTTGCATATGACTCATAGAAATAGTAGATAGACTAGCTAGAATCAATAGATTAGAATTCTAGAACCATATGCAAGACGTCACATACGAACTAGTGCTATTCTATTGATTCTATTAGAATCAAACAGAAAGTTTGATTCTAGATTCAAATAGATTTGAATCTATTTATTGAATAGTGAAAAAGTCTTTTCTAAAATGACGTCTTGCATATGACTCATAGAAATAGTAGATAGACTAGCTAGAATCAATAGATTAGAATTCTAGAACCATATGCAAGACGTCACATACGATCTAGTGCTATTCTATTGATTCTATTAGAATCAAATAGAAAGTTTGATTCTAGATTCAAATAGATTTGAAACTATTTATTGAATAGTGAAAAAGTCTTTTCTAAAATGACGTCTTGCATATGACTCATAGAAATAGTAGATAGACTAGCTAGAATCAATAGATTAGAATTCTAGAACCATATGCAAGACGTCACATACGAACTAGTGCTATTCTATTGATTCTATTAGAATCAAACAGAAAGTTTGATTCTAGATTCAAATAGATTTGAATCTATTTATTGAATAGTGAAAAAGTCTTTTCTAAAATGACGTCTTGCATATGACTCATAGAAATATTAGATAGACTAGCTAGAATCAAACTTTCACTGTTCTATCTACTATTGATTCTAGCTGGTCTAGAATCAATAGATTAGAATTCTAGAACCATATGCAAGACGTCACATACGAACTGGTGCTATTCTATTGATTCTATTAGAATCAAACAGAAAGTTTGATTCTAGATTCAAATAGATTTGAATCTATTTATTGAATAGTGAAAAAGTCTTTTCTAAAATGACGTCTTGCATATGACTCATAGAAATAGTAGATAGACTAGCTAGAATCAATAGATTAGAATTCTAGAACCATATGCAAGACGTCACATACGAAAAAGTGCTATTCTATTGATTCTATTAGAATCAAACAGAAAGTTTGATTCTAGATTCAAATAGATTTGAATCTATTTATTGAATAGTGAAAAAGTCTTTTCTAAAATGACGTCTTGCATATGACTCATAGAAATAGTAGATAGACTAGCTAGAATCAAACTTTCACTGTTCTATCTACTATTGATTCTAGCTGGTCTAGAATCAATAGATTAGAATTCTAGAACCATATGCAAGACGTCACATACGAACTAGTGCTATTCTATTGATTCTATTAGAATCAAACAGAAAGTTTGATTCTAGATTCAAATAGATTTGAATCTATTTATTGAATAGTGAAAAAGTCTTTTCTAAAATGAGGTCTTGCATATGACTCATAGAAATAGTAGATAGACTAGCTAGAATCAATAGATTAGAATTCTAGAACCATATGCAAGACGTCACATACGAACTAGGGCTATTCTATTGATTCTATTAGAATCAAACAGAAAGTTTGATTCTAGATTCAAATAGATTTGAATCTATTTATTGAATAGTGAAAAAGTCTTTTCTAAAATGATGTCTTGCATATGACTCATAGAAATAGTAGATAGACTAGCTAGAATCAAACTTTCACTGTTCTATCTACTATTGATTCTAGCTGGTCTAGAATCAATAGATTAGAATTCTAGAACCATATGCAAGACGTCACATACGAACTAGTGCTATTCTATTGATTCTATTAGAATCAAACAGAAAGTTTGATTCTAGATTCAAATAGATTTGAATCTATTTATTGAATAGTGAAAAAGTCTTTTCTAAAATGACGTCTTGCATATGACTCATAGAAATAGTAGATAGACTAGCTAGAATCAATAGATTAGAATTCTAGAACCATATGCAAGACGTCACATGCGAACTAGTGCTATTCTATTGATTCTATTAGAATCAAACTGAAAGTTTGATTCTAGATTCAAATAGATTTGAATCTATTTATTAAATAGTGAAAAAGTCTATTCTAAAATGACGTCTTGCATATGACTCATAGAAATAGTAGATAGACTAGCTAGAATCAAACTTTCATTGTTCTATCTACTATTGACTCTAGCTGGTCTAGAATCAATAGATTAGAATTCTAGAACCATATGCAAGACGTCACATACGAACTAGTGCTATTCTATTGATTCTATTAGAATCAAACAGAAAGTTTGATTCTAGATTCAAATAGATTTGAATCTATTTATTGAATAGTGAAAAAGTCTTTTCTAAAATGACGTCTTGCATATGACTCATAGAAATAGTAGATAGACTAGCTAGAATCAATAGATTAGAATTCTAGAACCATATGCAAGACGTCACATACGAACTAGTGCTATTCTATTGATTCTATTAGAATCAAACAGCAAGTTTGATTCTAGATTCAAAATAGATTCAAATAGATTTGAATCTGTTTATTGAATATACTAGATAGACTAGCTAGAATCAATAGATTAGAATTCTAGAACCATATGCAAGACGTCACATACGAACTAGTGCTATTCTATTGATTCTATTAGAATCAAACAGAAAGTTTGATTCTAGATTCAAATAGATTTGAATCTATTTATTGAATAGTGAAAAAGTCTTTTCTAAAATGATGTCTTGCATATGACTCATAGAAATAGTAGATAGACTAGCTAGAATCAAACTTTCACTGTTCAATCTACTATTGATTCTAGCTGGTCTAGAACCATATGCAAGACGTCACATACGAACTAGTGCTATTCTATTGATTCTATTAGAATCAAACATAAAGTTTGATTCTAGATTCAAATAGATTTGAATCTATTTATTGAATAGTGAAAAAGTCTTTTCTAAAATGACGTCTTGCATATGACTCATAGAAATAGTAGATAGACTAGCTAGAATCAATAGATTAGAATTCTAGAACCATATGCAAGACGTCACATACGAACTAGGGCTATTCTATTTATTCTATTAGAATCAAACAGAAAGTTTGATTCTAGATTCAAATAGATTTGAATCTATTTATTGAATAGTGAAAAAGTCTTTTCTAAAATGATGTCTTTCATATGACTCATAGAAATAGTAGATAGACTAGCTAGAATCAAACTTTCACTGTTCTATCTACTATTGATTCTAGCTGGTCTAGAATCAATAGATTAGAATTCTAGAACCATATGCAAGACGTAACATACGAACTAGTGCTATTCTATTGATTCTATTAGAATCAAACAGAAAGTTTGATTCTAGATTCAAATAGATTTGAATCTATTTATTGAATAGTGAAAAAGTCTTTTCTAAAATGACGTCTTGCATATGACTCATAGAAATAGTAGATAGACTAGCTAGAATCAATAGATTAGAATTCTAGAACCATATGCAAGACGTCACATGCGAACTAGTGCTATTCTATTGATTCTATTAGAATCAAACTGAAAGTTTGATTCTAGATTCAAATAGATTTGAATCTATTTATTGAATAGTGAAAAAGTCTATTCTAAAATGACGTCTTGCATATGACTCATAGAAATAGTAGATAGACTAGCTAGAATCAAACTTTCATTGTTCTATCTACTATTGACTCTAGCTGGTCTAGAATCAATAGATTAGAATTCTAGAACCATATGCAAGACGTCACATACGAACTAGTGCTATTCTATTGATTCTATTAGAATCAAACAGAAAGTTTGATTCTAGATTCAAATAGATTTGAATCTATTTATTGAATAGTGAAAAAGTCATTTCTAAAATGACGTATTGCATATGACTCATAGAAATAGTAGATAGACTAGCTAGAATCAAACTTTCACTGTTCTATCTACTATTGATTCTAGCTGGTCTAGAATCAATAGATTAGAATTCTAGAACCATATGCAAGACGTCACATACGAACTAGTGCTATTCTATTGATTCTATTAGAATCAAACAGAAAGTTTGATTCTAGATTCAAATAGATTTGAATCTATTTATTGAATAGTGAAAAAGTCTTTTCTAAAATGATGTCTTGCATATGACTCATAGAAATAGTAGATAGACTAGCTAGAATCAATAGATTAGAATTCTAGAACCATATGCAAGACGTCACATACGAACTAGTGCTATTCTATTGATTCTATTAGAATCAAACAGAAAGTTTGATTCTAGATTCAAATAGATTTGAATCTATTTACTGAATAGTGAAAAAGTCTTTTCTAAAATGACGTCTTGCATATGACTCATAGAAATAGTAGATAGACTAGCTAGAATCGAACTTTCACTGTTCTATCTACTATTGATTCTAGCTGGTCTAGAATCAATAGATTAGAATTTTAGAACCATATGCAAGACTTCACATACAAACTAGTACTATTCTATTGATTCTATTAGAATCAAACAGAAAGTTTGATTCTAGATTCAAATAGATTTGAATCTATTTATTGAATAGTAAAAAGTCTTTTCTAAAATGACGTCTTGCATATGACTCATAGAAATAGTAGATAGACTAGCTAGAATCAATAGATTAGAATTCTAGAACCATATGCAAGACGTCACATACGAACTAGTGCTATTCTATTGATTCTATTAGAATCAAACAGAAAGTTTGATTCTAGATTCAAATAGATTTGAATCTATTTATTAAATAGTGAAAAAGTCTTTTCTAAAATGACGTCTTGCATATGACTCATAGAAATAGTAGATAGACTAGCTAGAATCAAACTTTCACTGTTCTATCTACTATTGATTCTAGCTGGTCTAGAATAAATAGATTAGAATTCTAGAACCATATGCAAGACGTCACATACGAACTAGTGCTATTCTATTGATTCTATTAGAATCAAACATAGAGTTTGATTCTAGATTCAAATAGATTTGCATCTATTTATTGAATAGTGAAAAAGTCTTTTCTAAAATGACGTCTTGCATATGACTCATAGAAATAGTAGATAGACTAGCTAGAATCAATAGATTAGAATTCTAGAACCATATGCAAGACGTCACATACGAACTAGTGCTATTCTATTGATTCTATTAGAATCAAACAGAAAGTTTGATTCTAGATTCAAATAGATTTGAATCTATTTATTGAATAGTGAAAAAGTCTTTTCTAAAATGACGTCTTGCATATGACTCATAGAAATAGTAGATAGACTAGCTAGAATCAATAGATTAGAATTCTAGAACCATATGCAAGACGTCACATACGATCTAGTGCTATTCTATTGATTCTATTAGAATCAAACAGAAAGTTTGATTCTAGATTCAAATAGATTTGAAACTATTTATTGAATAGTGAAAAAGTCTTTTCTAAAATGACGTCTTGCATATGACTCATAGAAATAGTAGATAGACTAGCTAGAATCAATAGATTAGAATTCTAGAACCATATGCAAGACGTCACATACGAACTAGTGCTATTCTATTGATTCTATTAGAATCAAACAGAAAGTTTGATTCTAGATTCAAATAGATTTGAATCTATTTATTGAATAGTGAAAAAGTCTTTTCTAAAATGACGTCTTGCATATGACTCATAGAAATATTAGATAGACTAGCTAGAATCAAACTTTCACTGTTCTATCTACTATTGATTCTAGCTGGTCTAGAATCAATAGATTAGAATTCTAGAACCATATGCAAGACGTCACATACGAACTAGTGCTATTCTATTGATTCTATTAGAATCAAACAGAAAGTTTGATTCTAGATTCAAATAGATTTGAATCTATTTTTTGAATAGTGAAAAAGTCTTTTCTAAAATGACGTCTTGCATATGACTCATAGAAATAGTAGATAGACTAGCTAGAATCAATAGATTAGAATTCTAGAACCATATGCAAGACGTCACATACGAACTAGTGCTATTCTATTGATTCTATTAGAATCAAACAGAAAGTTTGATTTTAGATTCAAATAGATTTGAATCTATTTATTGAATAGTGAAAAAGTCATTTCTAAAATGACGTATTGCATATGACTCATAGAAATAGTAGATAGACTAGCTAGAATCAAACTTTCACTGTTCTATCTACTATTGATTCTAGCTGGTCTAGAATCAATAGATTAGAATTCTAGAACCATATGCAAGACGTCACATACGAACTAGTGCTATTCTATTGATTCTATTAGAATCAAACAGAAAGTTTTATTCTAGATTCAAATAGATTTGAATCTATTTATTGAATAGTGAAAAAGTCTTTTCTAAAATGATGTCTTGCATATGACTCATAGAAATAGTAGATAGACTAGCTAGAATCAATAGATTAGAATTCTAGAACCATATGCAAGACGTCACATACGAACTAGTGCTATTCTATTGATTCTATTAGAATCAAACAGAAAGTTTGATTCTAGATTCAAATAGATTTGAATCTATTTACTGAATAGTGAAAAACTCTTTTCTAAAATGACGTCTTGCATATGACTCATAGAAATAGTAGATAGACTAGCTAGAATCAAACTTTCACTGTTCTATCTACTATTGATTCTAGCTGGTCTAGAATCAATAGATTAGAATTTTAGAACCATATGCAAGACTTCACATACAAACTAGTACTATTCTATTGATTCTATTAGAATCAAACAGAAAGTTTGATTCTAGATTCAAATAGATTTGAATCTATTTATTGAATAGTAAAAAGTCTTTTCTAAAATGACGTCTTGCATATGACTCATAGAAATAGTAGATAGACTAGCTAGAATCAATAGATTAGAATTCTAGAACCATATGCAAGACGTCACATACGAACTAGTGCTATTCTATTGATTCTATTAGAATCAAACAGAAAGTTTGATTCTAGATTCAAATAGATTTGAATCTATTTATTAAATAGTGAAAAAGTCTTTTCTAAAATGACGTCTTGCATATGACTCATAGAAATAGTAGATAGACTAGCTAGAATCAAACTTTCACTGTTCTATCTACTATTGATTCTAGCTGGTCTAGAATAAATAGATTAGAATTCTAGAACCATATGCAAGACGTCACATACGAACTAGTGCTATTCTATTGATTCTATTAGAATCAAACATAGAGTTTGATTCTAGATTCAAATAGATTTGCATCTATTTATTGAATAGTGAAAAAGTCTTTTCTAAAATGACGTCTTGCATATGACTCATAGAAATAGTAGATAGACTAGCTAGAATCAATAGATTAGAATTCTAGAACCATATGCAAGACGTCACATACGAACTAGTGCTATTCTATTGATTCTATTAGAATCAAACAGAAAGTTTGATTCTAGATTCAAATAGATTTGAATCTATTTATTGAATAGTGAAAAAGTCTTTTCTAAAATGACGTCTTGCATATGACTCATAGAAATAGTAGATAGACTAGCTAGAATCAATAGATTAGAATTCTAGAACCATATGCAAGACGTCACATACGACCTAGTGCTATTCTATTGATTCTATTAGAATCAAACAGAAAGTTTGATTCTAGATTCAAATAGATTTGAAACTATTTATTGAATAGTGAAAAAGTCTTTTCTAAAATGACGTCTTGCATATGACTCATAGAAATAGTAGATAGACTAGCTAGAATCAATAGATTAGAATTCTAGAACCATATGCAAGACGTCACATACTAACTAGTGCTATTCTATTGATTCTATTAGAATCAAACAGAAAGTTTGATTCTAGATTCAAATAGATTTGAATCTATTTATTGAATAGTGAAAAAGTCTTTTCTAAAATGACGTCTTGCATATGACTCATAGAAATATTAGATAGACTAGCTAGAATCAAACTTTCACTGTTCTATCTACTATTGATTCTAGCTGGTCTAGAATCAATAGATTAGAATTCTAGAACCATATGCAAGACGTCACATACGAACTAGTGCTATTCTATTGATTCTATTAGAATCAAACAGAAAGTTTGATTCTAGATTCAAATAGATTTGAATCTATTTATTGAATAGTGAAAAAGTCTTTTCTAAAATGACGTCTTGCATATGACTCATAGAAATAGTAGATAGACTAGCTAGAATCAATAGATTAGAATTCTAGAACCATATGCAAGACGTCACATACGAACTAGGGCTATTCTATTGATTCTATTAGAATCAAACAGAAAGTTTGATTCTAGATTCAAATAGATTTGAATCTATTTATTGAATAGTGAAAAAGTCTTTTCTAAAATGATGTCTTGCATATGACTCATAGAAATAGTAGATAGACTAGCTAGAATCAAACTTTCACTGTTCTATCTACTATTGATTCTAGCTGGTCTAGAATCAATAGATTAGAATTCTAGAACCATATGCAAGACGTCACATACGAACTAGTGCTATTCTATTGATTCTATTAGAATCAAACAGAAAGTTTGATTCTAGATTCAAATAGATTTGAATCTATTTATTGAATAGTGAAAAAGTCTTTTCTAAAATGACGTCTTGCATATGACTCATAGAAATAGTAGATAGACTAGCTAGAATCAATAGATTAGAATTCTAGAACCATATGCAAGACGTCACATGCGAACTAGTGCTATTCTATTGATTCTATTAGAATCAAACTGAAAGTTTGATTCTAGATTCAAATAGATTTGAATCTATTTATTAAATAGTGAAAAAGTCTATTCTAAAATGACGTCTTGCATATGACTCATAGAAATAGTAGATAGACTAGCTAGAATCAAACTTTCATTGTTCTATCTACTATTGACTCTAGCTGGTCTAGAATCAATAGATTAGAATTCTAGAACCATATGCAAGACGTCACATACGAACTAGTGCTATTCTATTGATTCTATTAGAATCAAACAGAAAGTTTGATTCTAGATTCAAATAGATTTGAATCTATTTATTGAATAGTGAAAAAGTCTTTTCTAAAATGACATCTTGGATATGACTCATAGAAATAGTAGATAGACTAGCTAGAATCAATAGATTAGAATTCTAGAACCATATGCAAGACCTCACATACGAACTAGTGCTATTCTATTGATTCTATTAGAATCAAACAGAAAGTTTGATTCTAGATTCAAAATAGATTCAAATAGATTTGAATCTATTTATTGAATATACTAGATAGACTAGCTAGAATCAATAGATTAGAATTCTAGAACCATATGCAAGACGTCACATACGAACTAGTGCTATTCTATTGATTCTATTAGAATCAAACAGAAAGTTTGATTCTAAATTCAAATAGATTTGAATCTATTTATTGAATAGTGAAAAAGTCTTTTCTAAAATGATGTCTTGCATATGACTCATAGAAATAGTAGATGGACTAGCTAGAATCAAACTTTCACTGTTCAATCTACTATTGATTCTAGCTGGTCTAGAATCAATAGATTAGACTTCTAGAACCATATGCAAGACGTCACATACGAACTAGTGCTATTCTATTGATTCTATTAGAATCAAACAGAAAGTTTGATTCTAGATTCAAATAGATTTGAATCTATTTATTGAATAGTGAAAAAGTCTTTTCTAAAATGACGTCTTGCATATGACTCATAGAAATAGTAGATAGACTAGCTAGAATCAATAGATTAGAATTCTATAACCATATGCAAGACGTCACATACGAACTAGTGCTATTCCATTGATTCTATTAGAATCAAACAGAAAGTTTGATTCTAGATTCAAATAGATTTGAGTATATTTATTGAATAGTGAAAAAGTCTTTTCTAAAATGACTTCTTGCATATGACTCATAGAAATAGTAGATAGACTAGCTAGAATCAATAGATTAGAATTCTAGAACCATATGCAAGACGTCACATACGAACTAGTGCTATTCTATTGATTCTATTAGAATCAAACAGAAAGTTTGATTCTAGATTCAAATAGATTTGAATCTATTTATTGAATAGTGAAAAAGTCTTTTCTAAAATGACGTCTTGCATATGACTCATAGAAATAGTAGATAGACTAGCTAGAATCAAACTTTCACTGTTCTATCTACTATTGATTCTAGCTGGTCTAGAATCAATAGATTAGAATTCTAGAACCATATGCAAGACGTCACATACGAACTAGTGCTATTCTATTGATTCTATTAGAATCAAACAGAAAGTTTGATTCTAGATTCAAATAGATTTGAATCTATTTTTTGAATAGTGAAAAAGTCTTTTCTAAAATGACGTCTTGCATATGACTCATAGAAATAGTAGATAGACTAGCTAGAATCAATAGATTAGAATTCTAGAACCATATGCAAGACGTCACATACGAACTAGTGCTATTCTATTGATTCTATTAGAATCAAACAGAAAGTTTGATTCTAGATTCAAATAGATTTGAATCTATTTATTGAATAGTGAAAAAGTCATTTCTAAAATGACGTATTGCATATGACTCATAGAAATAGTAGATAGACTAGCTAGAATCAAACTTTCACTGTTCTATCTACTATTGATTCTAGCTGGTCTAGAATCAATAGATTAGAATTCTAGAACCATATGCAAGACGTCACATACGAACTAGTGCTATTCTATTGATTCTATTAGAATCAAACAGAAAGTTTGATTCTAGATTCAAATAGATTTGAATCTATTTATTGAATAGTGAAAAAGTCTTTTCTAAAATGATGTCTTGCATATGACTCATAGAAATAGTAGATAGACTAGCTAGAATCAATAGATTAGAATTCTAGAACCATATGCAAGACGTCACATACGAACTAGTGCTATTCTATTGATTCTATTAGAATCAAACAGAAAGTTTGATTCTAGATTCAAATAGATTTGAATCTTTTTACTGAATAGTGAAAAAGTCTTTTCTAAAATGACGTCTTGCATATGACTCATAGAAATAGTAGATAGACTAGCTAGAATCAAATTTTCACTGTTCTATCTACTATTGATTCTAGCTGGTCTAGAATCAATAGATTAGAATTTTAGAACCATATGCAAGACTTCACATACAAACTAGTACTATTCTATTGATTCTATTAGAATCAAACAGAAAGTTTGATTCTAGATTCAAATAGATTTGAATCTATTTATTGAATAGTAAAAAGTCTTTTCTAAAATGACGTCTTGCATATGACTCATAGAAATAGTAGATAGACTAGCTAGAATCAATAGATTAGAATTCTAGAACCATATGCAAGACGTCACATACGAACTAGTGCTATTCTATTGATTCTATTAGAATCAAACAGAAAGTTTGATTCTAGATTCAAATAGATTTGAATCTATTTATTAAATAGTGAAAAAGTCTTTTCTAAAATGACGTCTTGCATATGACTCATAGAAATAGTAGATAGACTAGCTAGAATCAAACTTTCACTGTTCTATCTACTATTGATTCTAGCTGGTCTAGAATAAATAGATTAGAATTCTAGAACCATATGCAAGACGTCACATACGAACTAGTGCTATTCTACTGATTCTATTAGAATCAAACATAGAGTTTGATTCTAGATTCAAATAGATTTGCATCTATTTATTGAATAGTGAAAAAGTCTTTTCTAAAATGACGTCTTGCATATGACTCATACAAATAGTAGATAGACTAGCTAGAATCAATAGATTAGAATTCTAGAACCATATGCAAGACGTCACATACGAACTAGTGCTATTCTATTGATTCTATTAGAATCAAACAGAAAGTTTGATTCTAGATTCAAATAGATTTGAATCTATTTATTGAATAGTGAAAAAGTCTTTTCTAAAATGACGTCTTGCATATGACTCATAGAAATAGTAGATAGACTAGCTAGAATCAATAGATTAGAATTCTAGAACCATATGCAAGACGTCACATACATTGCTAGTGCTATTCTATTGATTCTATTAGAATCAAACAGAAAGTTTGATTCTAGATTCAAATAGATTTGAAACTATTCATTGAATAGTGAAAAAGTCTTTTCTAAAATGACGTCTTGCATATGACTCATAGAAATAGTAGATAGACTAGCTAGAATCAATAGATTAGAATTCTAGAACCATATGCAAGACGTCACATACGAACTAGTGCTATTCTATTGATTCTATTAGAATCAAACAGAAAGTTTGATTCTAGATTCAAATAGATTTGAATCTATTTATTGAATAGTGAAAAAGTCTTTTCTAAAATGACGTCTTGCATATGACTCATAGAAATATTAGATAGACTAGCTAGAATCAAACTTTCACTGTTCTATCTACTATTGATTCTAGCTGGTCTAGAATCAATAGATTAGAATTCTAGAACCATATGCAAGACGTCACATACGAACTAGTGCTATTCTATTGATTCTATTAGAATCAAACAGAAAGTTTGATTCTAGATTCAAATAGATTTGAATCTATTTATTGAATAGTGAAAAAGTCTTTTCTAAAATGACGTCTTGCATATGACTCATAGAAATAGTAGATAGACTAGCTAGAATCAATAGATTAGAATTCTAGAACCATATGCAAGACGTCACATACGAAAAAGTGCTATTCTATTGATTCTATTAGAATCAAACAGAAAGTTTGATTCTAGATTCAAATAGATTTGAATCTATTTATTGAATAGTGAAAAAGTCTTTTCTAAAATGACGTCTTGCATATGACTCATAGAAATAGTAGATAGACTAGCTAGAATCAAACTTTCACTGTTCTATCTACTATTGATTCTAGCTGGTCTAGAATCAATAGATTAGAATTCTAGAACCATATGCAAGACGTCACATACGAACTAGTTCTATTCTATTGATTCTATTAGAATCAAACAGAAAGTTTGATTCTAGATTCAAATAGATTTGAATCTATTTATTGAATAGTGAAAAAGTCTTTTCTAAAATGAGGTCTTGCATATGACTCATAGAAATAGTAGATAGACTAGCTAGAATCAATAGATTATAATTCTAGAACCATATGCAAGACGTCACATACGAACTAGGGCTATTCTATTGATTCTATTAGAATCAAACAGAAAGTTTGATTCTAGATTCAAATAGATTTGAATCTATTTATTGAATAGTGAAAAAGTCTTTTCTAAAATGATGTCTTGCATATGACTCATAGAAATAGTAGATAGACTAGCTAGAATCAAACTTTCACTGTTCTATCTACTATTGATTCTAGCTGGTCTAGAATCAATAGATTAGAATTCTAGAACCATATGCAAGACGTCACATACGAACTAGTGCTATTCTATTGATTCTATTAGAATCAAACAGAAAGTTTGATTCTAGATTCAAATAGATTTGAATCTATTTATTGAATAGTGAAAAAGTCTTTTCTAAAATGACGTCTTGCATATGACTCATAGAAATAGTAGATAGACTAGCTAGAATCAATAGATTAGAATTCTAGAACCATATGCAAGACGTCACATGCGAACTAGTGCTATTCTATTGATTCTATTAGAATCAAACTGAAAGTTTGATTCTAGATTCAAATAGATTTGAATCTATTTATTGAATAGTGAAAAAGTCTATTCTAAAATGACGTCTTGCATATGACTCATAGAAATAGTAGATAGACTAGCTAGAATCAAACTTTCATTGTTCTATCTACTATTGACTCAGGCTGGTCTAGAATCAATAGATTAGAATTCTAGAACCATATGCAAGACGTCACATACGAACTAGTGCTATTCTATTGATTCTATTAGAATCAAACAGAAAGTTTGATTCTAGATTCAAATAGATTTGAATCTATTTATTGAATAGTGAAAAAGTCTTTTCTAAAATGACGTCTTGCATATGACTCATAGAAATAGTAGATAGACTAGCTAGAATCAATAGATTAGAATTCTAGAACCATATGCAAGACGTCACATACGAACTAGTGCTATTCTATTGATTCTATTAGAATCAAACAGAAAGTTTGATTCTAGATTCAAAATAGATTCAAATAGATTTGAATCTATTTATTGAATATACTAGATAGACTAGCTAGAATCAATAGATTAGAATTCTAGAACCATATGCAAGACGTCACATACGAACTAGTGCTATTCTATTGATTCTATTAGAATCAAACAGAAAGTTTGATTCTAGATTCAAATAGATTTGAATCTATTTATTGAATAGTGAAAAAGTCTTTTCTAAAATGATGTCTTGCATATGACTCATAGAAATAGTAGATAGACTAGCTAGAATCAAACTTTCACTGTTCAATCTACTATTGATTCTAGCTGGTCTAGAATCAATAGATTAGAATTCTAGAACCATATGCAAGACGTCACATACGAACTAGTGCTATTCTATTGATTCTATTAGAATCAAACAGAAAGTTTGATTCTAGATTCAAATAGATTTGAATCTATTTATTGAATAGTGAAAAAGTCTTTTCTAAAATGACGTCTTGCATAAGAATAGCTAGACTCAAACTTTCACTGTTCTATCTACTATTGATTCTAGCTGGTCTAGAATCAATAGATTAGAATTCTAGAACCATATGCAAGACGTCACATACGAACTAGTGCTATTCTATTGATTCTATTAGAATCAAACAGAAAGTTTGATTCTAGATTCAAATAGATTTGAATCTATTTATTGAATAGTGAAAAAGTCTTTTCTAAAATGACGTCTTGCATATGACTCATAGAAATAGTAGATAGACTAGCTAGAATCAATAGATTAGAATTCTAGAACCATATGCAAGACGTCACATACGAACTAGTGCTATTCTATTGATTTTATTAGAATCAAACAGAAAGTTTGATTCTAGATTCAAATAGATTTGAATCTATTTATTGAATAGTGAAAAAGTCTTTTCTAAAATGACGTCTTGCATATGACTCATAGAAATAGTAGATAGACTAGCTAGAATCAAACTTTCACTGTTCTATCTACTATTGATTCTAGCTGGTCTAGAATCAATAGATTAGAATTCTAGAACCATATGCAAGACGTCACATACGAACTAGTGCTATTCTATTGATTCTATTAGAATCAAACAGAAAGTTTGATTCTAGATTCAAATAGATTTGAATCTATTTATTGAATAGTGAAAAAGTCTTTTCTAAAATGAGGTCTTGCATATGACTCATAGAAATAGTAGATAGACTAGCTAGAATCAATAGATTAGAATTCTAGAACCATATGCAAGACGTCACATACGAACTAGTGTTATTCTATCTATTCTCTTAGAATCAAACAGAAAGTTTGATTCTAGATTCAAATAGATTTGAATCTATTTATTGAATAGTGAAAAAGTCTTTTCTAAAATGATGTCTTGCATATGACTCATAGAAATAGTAGATAGACTAGCTAGAATCAAACTTTCAATGTTCTATGTACTATTGATTCTAGCTGGTCTAGAATCAATAGATTAGAATTCTAGAACCATATGCAAGACATCACATACGAACTAGTGCTATTCTATTGATTCTATTAGAATCAAACAGAAAGTTTGATTCTAGATTCAAATAGATTTGAATCTATTTATTGAATAGTGAAAAAGTCTTTTCTAAAATGACGTCTTGCATATGACTCATAGAAATAGTAGATAGACTAGCTAGAATCAATAGATTAGAATTCTAGAACCATATGCAAGACGTCACATACGAACTAGTGCTATTCTATTGATTCTATTAGAATCAAACTGAAAGTTTGATTCTAGATTCAAATAGATTTGAATCTATTTATTGAATAGTGAAAAAGTCTTTTCTAAAATGACGTCTTGCATATGACTCATAGAAATAGTAGATAGACTAGCTAGAATCAAACTTTCATTTTTCTATCTACTATTGACTCTAGCTGGTCTAGAATCAATAGATTAGAATTCTAGAACCATATGCAAGACGTCACATACGAACTAGTGCTATTCTATTGATTCTATTAGAATCAAACAGAAAGTTTGATTCTAGATTCAAATAGAATTGAATCTATTTATTGAATAGTGAAAAAGTCTTTTCTAAAATGACGTCTTGCATATGACTCATAGAAATAGTAGATAGACTAGCTAGAATCAATAGATTAGAATACTAGAACCATATGCAAGACGTCACATACGAACTAGTGCTATTCTATTGATTCTATTAGAATCAAACAGAAAGTTTGATTCTAGATTCAAATAGATTTGAATCTATTTATTGAATAGTGAAAAAGTCTTTTCTAAAATGACGTCTTGCATATGACTCATAGAAATAGTAGATAGACTAGCTAGAATCAAACTTTCACTGTTCTATCTACTATTGATTCTAGCTGGTCTAGAATCAATAGATTAGAATTCTAGAACCATATGCAAGACGTCACATACGAACTAGTGCTATTCTATTGATTCTATTAGAATCAAACAGAAAGTTTGATTCTAGATTCAAATAGATTTGAATCTATTTATTGAATAGTGAAAAAGTCTTTTCTAAAATGACGTCTTGCATATGACTCATAGAAATAGTAGATAGACTAGCTAGAATCAATAGATTAGAATTCTAGAACCATATGCAAGACGTCACATACGAACTAGTCCTATTCTATTGATTCTATCAGAATCAAACAGAAAGTTTGATTCTAGATTCAAATAGATTTGAATCTATTTATTGAATAGTGAAAAAGTCTTTTCTAAAATGACGTCTTGCATATGACTCATAGAAATAGTAGATAGACTAGCTAAAATCAAACTTTCACTGTTCTATCTACTATGGATTCTAGCTGGTCTAGAATCAATAGATTAGAATTCTAGAACCATATGCAAGCCGTCACATACGATCTAGTGCTATTCTATTGATTCTATTAGAATCAAACAGAAAGTTTGATTCTAGATTCAAATAGATTTGAATCTATTTATTGAATAGTGAAAAAGTCTTTTCTAAAATGACGTCTTGCATATGACTCATAGAAATAGTAGATAGACTAGCTAGAATCAATAGATTAGAATTCTAGAACCATATGCAAGACGTCACATACGAACTAGTGCTATTCTATTGATTCTATTAGAATCAAACAGAAAGTTTGATTCTAGATTCAAATAGATTTGAATCTATTTATTGAATAGTGAAAAAGTCTTTTCTAAAATGACGTCTTGCATATGACTCATAGAAATAGTAGATAGACTAGATAGAATCAATAGATTAGAATTCTAGAACCATATGCAAGACGTCACATACGAACTAGTGCTATTCTATTGATTCTATTAGAATCAAACAGAAAGTTTGATTCTAGATTCAAATAGATTTGAATCTATTTATTGAATAGTGAAAAAGTCTTTTCTAAAATGACGTCTTGCATATGACTCATAGAAATAGTAGATAGACTAGCTAGAATCAAACTTTCACTGTTCTATCTACTATTGATTCTAGCTGGTTCAGAATCAATAGATTAGAATTCCAGAACCATATGCAAGACGTCACATACGAACTAGTGCTATTCTATTGATTCTATTAGAATCAAACAGAAAGTTTGATTCTAGATTCAAATAGATTTGAATCTATTTATTGAATAGTGAAAAAGTCTTTTCTAAAAAGACGTCTTGCATATGACTCATAGAAATAGTAGATAGACTAGCTAGAATCAATAGATTAGAATTCTAGAACCATATGCAAGACGTCACATACGAACTAGTGCTATTCTATTGATTCTATTAGAATCAAACAGAAAGTTTGATTCTAGATTCAAATAGATTTGAATCTATTTATTGAATAGTGAAAAAGTCTTTTCTAAAATGATGTCTTGCATATGACTCATAGAAATAGTAGATAGACTAGCTAGAATCAAACTTTCACTGTTCTATCTACTATTGATTCTAGCTGGTCTAGAATCAATAGATTAGAATTCTAGAACCATATGCAAGACGGCACATACGAACTAGTGCTATTCTATTGATTCTATTAGAATCAAACAGAAAGTTTGATTCTAGATTCAAATAGATTTGAATCTATTTATTGAATAGCGAAAAAGTCTTTTCTAAAAAAACGTCTTGCATATGACTCATAGAAATAGTAGATAGACTAGCTAGAATCAATAGATTAGAATTCTAGAACCATATGCAAGACGTCACATACGAACTAGTGCTATTCTATTGATTCTATTAGAATCAAACAGAAAGTTTGAGTCTAGATTCAAATAGATTTGAATCTATTTATTGAATAGTGAAAAAGTCTTTTCTAAAATGACGTCTTGCATATGACTCATAGAAATAGTAGATAGACTAGCTAGAATCAAACTTTCACTGTTCTATCTACTATTGATTCTAGCTGGTCTAGAATCAGTAGATTAGAATTCTAGAACCATATGCAAGACGTCACATACGAACTAGTGCTATTCTATTGATTCTATTAGAATCAAACAGAAAGTTTGATTCTAGATTCAAATAGATTTGAATCTATTTATTGAATAGTGAAAAAGTCTTTTCTAAAATAACATCTTGCATATGACTCATAGAAATAGTAGATAGACTAGCTAGAATCAATAGATTAGAATTCTAGAACCATATGCAAGACGTCACATACGAACAAGTGCTATTCTATTGATTCTATTAGAATCAAACAGAAAGTTTGATTCTAGATTCAAATAGATTTGAAACTATTTATTGAATAGTGAAAAAGTCTTTTCTAAAATGACGTCTTGCATATGACTCATAGAAATAGTAGATAGACTAGCTAGAATCAAACTTTCACTGTTCTATCTACTATTGATTCTAGCTGGTCTAGAATCAATAGATTAGAATTCTAGAACCATATGCAAGACGTCACATACGAACTAGTGCTATTCTATTGATTCTATTAGAATCAAACAGAAAGTTTGATTCTAGATTCAAATAGATTTGAATCTATTTATTGAATAGTGAAAAAGTCTTTTCTAAAATGACGTCTTGCATATGACTCATAGAAATAGTAGATAGACTAGCTAGAATCAATAGATTAGAATTCTAGAACCATATGCAAGACGTCACATACGAACTAGTGCTATTCTATTGATTCTATTAGAATCAAACAGAAAGTTTGATTCTAGATTCAAATAGATTTGAATCTATTTATTGAATAGTGAAAAAGTCTTTTCTAAAATGACGTCTTGCATATGACTCATAGAAATAGTAGATAGACTAGCTAGAATCAAACTTTCACTGTTCTATCTACTATTGATTCTAGCTGGTCTAGAATCAATAGATTAGAATTCTAGAACCATATGCAAGACGTCACATACGAACTAGTGCTATTCTATTGAAACTATTTGAATCAAACAGAAAGTTTGATTCTAGATTCAAATAGATTTGAATCTATTTATTGAATAGTGAAAAAGTCTTTTCTAAAATGATGTCTTGCATATGACTCATAGAAATAGTAGATAGACTAGCTAGAATCAAACTTTCACTGTTCAATCTACTATTGATTCTAGCTGGTCTAGAATCAATAGATTAGACTTCTAGAACCATATGCAAGACGTCACATACGAACTAGTGCTATTCTATTGATTCTATTAGAATCAAACAGAAAGTTTGATTCTAGATTCAAATAGATTTGAATCTATTTATTGAATAGTGAAAAAGTCTTTTCTAAAATGACGTTTTGCATATGACTCATAGAAATAGTAGATAGACTAGCTAGAATCAATAGATTAGAATTCTAGAACCATATGCAAGACGTCACATGCGAACTAGTGCTATTCTATTGATTCTATTAGAATCAAACTGAAAGTTTGATTCTAGATTCAAATAGATTTGAATCTATTTATTAAATAGTGAAAAAGTCTATTCTAAAATGACGTCTTGCATATGACTCATAGAAATAGTAGATAGACTAGCTAGAATCAAACTTTCATTGTTCTATCTACTATTGATTCTAGCTGGTCTAGAATCAATAGATTAGAATTCTAGAACCATATGCAAGACGTCACATACGAACTAGTGCTATTCTATTGATTCTATTAGAATCAAACAGAAAGTTTGATTCTAGATTCAAATAGATTTGAATCTATTTATTGAATAGTGAAAAAGTCTTTTCTAAAATGACGTCTTGCATATGACTCATAGAAATAGTAGATAGACTAGCTAGAATCAATAGATTAGAATTCTAGAACCATATGCAAGACGTCACATACGAACTAGTGCTATTCTATTGATTCTATTAGAATCAAACAGAAAGTTTGATTCTAGATTCAAAATAGATTCAAATAGATTTGAATCTATTTATTTAATATACTAGATAGACTAGCTAGAATCAATAGATTAGAATTCTAGAACCATATGCAAGACGTCACATACGAACTAGTGCTATTCTATTGATTCTATTAGAATCAAACAGAAAGTTTGATTCTAGATTCAAATAGATTTGAATCTATTTATTGAATAGTGAAAAAGTCTTTTCTAAAATGATGTCTTGCATATGACTCATAGAAATAGTAGATAGACTAGCTAGAATCAAACTTTCACTGTTCAATCTACTATTGATTCTAGCTGGTCTAGAATCAATAGATTAGACTTCTAGAACCATATGCAAGACGTCACATACGAACTAGTGCTATTCTATTGATTCTATTAGAATCAAACAGAAAGTTTGATTCTAGATTCAAATAGATTTGAATCTATTTATTGAATAGTGAAAAAGTCTTTTCTAAAATGACGTCCTGCATATGACTCATAGAAATAGTAGATAGACTAGCTAGAATCAATAGATTAGAATTCTATAACCATATGCAAGACGTCACATACGAACTAGTGCTATTCCATTGATTCTATTAGAATCAAACAGAAAGTTTGATTATAGATTCAAATAGATTTGAGTATATTTATTGAATAGTGAAAAAGTTTTTTCTAAAATGACGTCTTGCATATGACTCATAGAAATAGTAGATAGACTAGCTAGAATCAATAGATTAGAATTCTAGAACCATATGCAAGACGTCACATACGAACTAGTGCTATTCTATTGATTCTATTAGAATCAAACAGAAAGTTTGATTCTAGATTCAAATAGATTTGAATCTATTTATTGAATAGTGAAAAAGTCTTTTCTAAAATGACGTCTTGCATATGACTCATAGAAATAGTAGATAGACTAGCTAGAATCAAACTTTCACTGTTCTATCTACTATTGATTCTAGCTGGTCTAGAATCAATAGATTAGAATTCTAGAACCATATGCAAGACGTCACATACGAACTAGTGCTATTCTATTGATTCTATTAGAATCAAACAGAAAGTTTGATTCTAGATTCAAATAGATTTGAATCTATTTTTTGAATAGTGAAAAAGTCTTTTCTAAAATGACGTCTTGCATATGACTCATAGAAATAGTAGATAGACTAGCTAGAATCAATAGATTAGAATTCTAGAACCATATGCAAGACGTCACATACGAACTAGTGCTATTCTATTGATTCTATTAGAATCAAACAGAAAGTTTGATTCTAGATTCAAATAGATTTGAATCTATTTATTGAATAGTGAAAAAGTCATTTCTAAAATGACGTATTGCATATGACTCATAGAAATAGTAGATAGACTAGCTAGAATCAAACTTTCACTGTTCTATCTACTATTGATTCTAGCTGGTCTAGAATCAATAGATTAGAATTCTAGAACCATATGCAAGACGTCACATACGAACTAGTGCTATTCTATTGATTCTATTAGAATCAAACAGAAAGTTTGATTCTAGATTCAAATAGATTTGAATCTATTTATTGAATAGTGAAAAAGTCTTTTCTAAAATGATGTCTTGCATATGACTCATAGAAATAGTAGATAGACTAGCTAGAATCAATAGATTAGAATTCTAGAACCATATGCAAGACGTCACATACGAACTAGTGCTATTCTATTGATTCTATTAGAATCAAACAGAAAGTTTGATTCTAGATTCAAATAGATTTGAATCTATTTATTGAATAGTGAAAAAGTCATTTCTAAAATGACGTATTGCATATGACTCATAGAAATAGTAGATAGACTAGCTAGAATCAAACTTTCACTGTTCTATCTACTATTGATTCTAGCTGGTCTAGAATCAATAGATTAGAATTCTAGAACCATATGCAAGACGTCACATACGAACTAGTGCTATTCTATTGATTCTATTAGAATCAAACAGAAAGTTTGATTCTAGATTCAAATAGATTTGAATCTATTTATTGAATAGTGAAAAAGTCTTTTCTAAAATGATGTCTTGCATATGACTCATAGAAATAGTAGATAGACTAGCTAGAATCAATAGATTAGAATTCTAGAACCATATGCAAGACGTCACATACGAACTAGTGCTATTCTATTGATTCTATTAGAATCAAACAGAAAGTTTGATTCTAGATTCAAATAGATTTGAATCTATTTATTGAATAGTGAAAAAGTCATTTCTAAAATGACGTATTGCATATGACTCATAGAAATAGTAGATAGACTAGCTAGAATCAAACTTTCACTGTTCTATCTACTATTGATTCTAGCTGGTCTAGAATCAATAGATTAGAATTCTAGAGCCATATGCAAGACGTCACATACGAACTAGTGCTATTCTATTGATTCTATTAGAAACAAACAGAAAGTTTGATTCTAGATTCAAATAGATTTGAATCTATTTATTGAATAGTGAAAAAGTCTTTTCTAAAATGATGTCTTGCATATGACTCATAGAAATAGTAGATAGACTAGCTAGAATCAATAGATTAGAATTCTAGAACCATATGCAAGACGTCACATACGAACTAGTGCTATTCTATTGATTCTATTAGAATCAAACAGAAAGTTTGATTCTAGATTCAAATAGATTTGAATCTATTTACTGAATAGTGAAAAAGTCTTTTCTAAAATGACGTCTTGCATATGACTCATAGAAATAGTAGATAGACTAGCTAGAATCAAACTTTCACTGTTCTATCTACTATTGATTTTAGCTGGTCTAGAATCAATAGATTAGAATTTTAGAACCATATGCAAGACTTCACATATAAACTAGTATTATTCTATTGATTCTATTAGAATCAAACAGAAAGTTTGATTCTAGATTCAAATAGATTTGAATCTATTTATTGAATAGTAAAAAGTCTTTTCTAAAATGACGTCTTGCATATGACTCATAGAAATAGTAGATAGACTAGCTAGAATCAATAGATTAGAATTCTAGAACCATATGCAAGACGTCACATATGAACTAGTGCTATTCTATTGATTCTATTAGAATCAAACAGAAAGTTTGATTCTAGATTCAAATAGATTTGAATCTATTTATTAAATAGTGAAAAAGTCTTTTCTAAAATGACGTCTTGCATATGACTCATAGAAATAGTAGATAGACTAGCTAGAATCAAACTTTCACTGTTCTATCTACTATTGATTCTAGCTGGTCTAGAATAAATAGATTAGAATTCTAGAACCATATGCAAGACGTCACATACGAACTAGTGCTATTCTATTGATTCTATTAGAATCAAACATAGAGTTTGATTCTAGATTCAAATAGATTTGCATCTATTTATTGAATAGTGAAAAAGTCTTTTCTAAAATGACGTCTTGCATATGACTCATAGAAATAGTAGATAGACTAGCTAGAATCAATAGATTAGAATTCTAGAACCATATGCAAGACGTCACATACGAACTAGTGCTATTCTATTGATTCTATTAGAATCAAACAGAAAGTTTGATTCTAGATTCAAATAGATTTGAATCTATTTATTGAATAGTGAAAAAGTCTTTTCTAAAATGACGTCTTGCATATGACTCATAGAAATAGTAGATAGACTAGCTAGAATCAATAGATTAGAATTCTAGAACCATATGCAAGACGTCACATACGATCTAGTGCTATTCTATTGATTCTATTAGAATCAAACAGAAAGTTTGATTCTAGATTCAAATAGATTTGAAACTATTTATTGAATAGTGAAAAAGTCTTTTCTAAAATGACGTCTTGCATATGACTCATAGAAATAGTAGATAGACTAGCTAGAATCAATAGATTAGAATTCTAGAACCATATGCAAGACGTCACATACGAACTAGTGCTATTCTATTGATTCTATTAGAATCAAACAGAAAGTTTGATTCTAGATTCAAATAGATTTGAATCTATTTATTGAATAGTGAAAAAGTCTTTTCTAAAATGACGTCTTGCATATGACTCATAGAAATATTAGATAGACTAGCTAGAATCAAACTTTCACTGTTCTATCTACTATTGATTCTAGCTGGTCTAGAATCAATAGATTAGAATTCTAGAACCATATGCAAGACGTCACATACGAACTAGTGCTATTCTATTGATTCTATTAGAATCAAACAGAAAGTTTGATTCTAGATTCAAATAGATTTGAATCTATTTATTGAATAGTGAAAAAGTCTTTTCTAAAATGACGTCTTGCATATGACTCATAGAAATAGTAGATAGACTAGCTAGAATCAATAGATTAGAATTCTAGAACCATATGCAAGACGTCACATACGAAAAAGTGCTATTCTATTGATTCTATTAGAATCAAACAGAAAGTTTGATTCTAGATTCAAATAGATTTGAATCTATTTATTGAATAGTGAAAAAGTCTTTTCTAAAATGACGTCTTGCATATGACTCATAGAAATAGTAGATAGACTAGCTAGAATCAAACTTTCACTGTTCTATCTACTATTGATTCTAGCTGGTCTAGAATCAATAGATTAGAATTCTAGAACCATATGCAAGACGTCACATACGAACTAGTGCTATTCTATTGATTCTATTAGAATCAAACAGAAAGTTTGATTCTAGATTCAAATAGATTTGAATCTATTTATTGAATAGTGAAAAAGTCTTTTCTAAAATGAGGTCTTGCATATGACTCATAGAAATAGTAGATAGACTAGCTAGAATCAATAGATTAGAATTCTAGAACCATATGCAAGACGTCACATACGAACTAGGGCTATTCTATTGATTCTATTAGAATCAAACAGAAAGTTTGATTCTAGATTCAAATAGATTTGAATCTATTTATTGAATAGTGAAAAAGTCTTTTCTAAAATGATGTCTTGCATATGACTCATAGAAATAGTAGATAGACTAGCTAGAATCAAACTTTCACTGTTCTATCTACTATTGATTCTAGCTGGTCTAGAATCAATAGATTAGAATTCTAGAACCATATGCAAGACGGCACATACGAACTAGTGCTATTCTATTGATTCTATTAGAATCAAACAGAAAGTTTGATTCTAGATTCAAATAGATTTGAATCTATTTATTGAATAGTGAAAAAGTCTTTTCTAAAATGACGTCTTGCATATGACTCATAGAAATAGTAGATAGACTAGCTAGAATCAATAGATTAGAATTCTAGAACCATATGCAAGACGTCACATGTGAACTAGTGCTATTCTATTGATTCTATTAGAATCAAACTGAAAGTTTGATTCTAGATTCAAATAGATTTGAATCTATTTATTGAATAGTGAAAAAGTCTATTCTAAAATGACGTCTTGCATATGACTCACAGAAATAGTAGATAGACTAGCTAGAATCAAACTTTCATTGTTCTATCTACTATTGACTCTAGCTGGTCTAGAATCAATAGATTAGAATTCTAGAACCATATGCAAGACGTCACATACGAACTAGTGCTATTCTATTGATTCTATTAGAATCAAACAGAAAGTTTGATTCTAGATTCAAATAGATTTGAATCTATTTATTGAATAGTGAAAAAGTCTTTTCTAAAATGACGTCTTGCATATGACTCATAGAAATAGTAGATAGACTAGCTAGAATCAATAGATTAGAATTCTAGAACCATATGCAAGACGTCACATACGAACTAGTGCTATTCTATTGATTCTATTAGAATCAAACAGAAAGTTTGATTCTAGATTTAAAATAGATTCAAATAGATTTGAATCTATTTATTGAATATACTAGATAGACTAGCTAGAATCAATAGATTAGAATTCTAGAACCATATGCAAGACGTCACATACGAACTAGTGCTATTCTATTGATTCTATTAGAATCAAACAGAAAGTTTGATTCTAGATTCAAATAGATTTGAATCTATTTATTGAATAGTGAAAAAGTCTTTTCTAAAATGATGTCTTGCATATGACTCATAGACATAGTAGATAGACTAGCTAGAATCAAACTTTCACTGTTCAATCTACTATTGATTCTAGCTGGTCTAGAATCAATAGATTAGAATTCTAGAACCATATGCAAGACGTCACATACGAACTAGTGCTTTTCTATTGATTCTATTAGAATCAAACAGAAAGTTTGATTCTAGATTCAAATAGATTTGAATCTATTTATTGAATAGTGAAAAAGTCTTTTCTAAAATGACGTCTTGCATATGACTCATAGAAATAGTAGATAGACTAGCTAGAATCAATAGATTAGAATTCTAGAACCATATGCAAGACGTCACATACGAACTAGTGCTATTCTATTGATTTTATTAGAATCAAACAGAAAGTTTGATTCTAGATTCAAATAGATTTGAATCTATTTATTGAATAGTGAAAAAGTCTTTTCTAAAATGACGTCTTGCATATGACTCATAGAAATAGTAGATAGACTAGCTAGAATCAAACTTTCACTGTTCTATCTACTATTGATTCTAGCTGGTCTAGAATCAATAGATTAGAATTCTAGAACCATATGCAAGACGTCACATACGAACTAGTGCTATTCTATTGATTCTATTAGAATCAAACAGAAAGTTTGATTCTAGATTCAAATAGATTTGAATCTATTTATTGAATAGTGAAAAAGTCTTTTCTAAAATGAGATCTTGCATATGACTCATAGAAATAGTAGATAGACTAGCGAGAATCAATAGATTAGAATTCTAGAACCATATGCAAGACGTCACATACGAACTAGTGCTATTCTATTGATTCTATTAGAATCAAACAGAAGGTTTGATTCTAGATTCAAATAGATTTGAATCTATTTATTGAATAGTGAAAAGGTCTTTTCTAAAATGATGTCTTGCATATGACTCAAAGAAATAGTAGATAGACTAGCTAGAATCAAACTTTCAATGTTCTATGTACTATTGATTCTAGCTGGTCTAGAATCAATAGATTAGAATTCTAGAACCATATGCAAGACGTCACATACGAACTAGTGCTATTCTATTGATTCTATTAGAATCAAACAGAAAGTTTGATTCTAGATTCAAATAGATTTGAATCTATTTATTGAATAGTGAAAAAGTCTTTTCTAAAATGACGTCTTGCATATGACTCATAGAAATAGTAGATAGACTAGCTAGAATCAATAGATTAGAATTCTAGAACCATATGCAAGACGTCACATACGAACTAGTGCTATTCTATTGATTCTATTAGAATCAAACTGAAAGTTTGATTCTAGATTCAAATAGATTTGAATCTATTTATTGAATAGTGAAAAAGTCTTTTCTAAAATGACGTCTTGCATATGACTCATAGAAATATTAGATAGACTAGCTAGAATCAAACTTTCACTGTTCTATCTACTATTGATTCTAGCTGGTCTAGAATCAATAGATTAGAATTCTAGAACCATATGCAAGACGTCACATACGAACTAGTGCTATTCTATTGATTCTATTAGAATCAAACAGAAAGTTTGATTCTAGATTCAAATAGATTTGAATCTATTTATTGAATAGTGAAAAAGTCTTTTCTAAAATGATGTCTTGCATATGACTCATAGAAATAGTAGATAGACTAGCTAGAATCAATAGATTAGAATTCTAGAACCATATGCAAGACGTCACATACGAAAAAGTGTTATTCTATTGATTCTATTAGAATCAAACAGAAAGTTTGATTCTAGATTAAAATAAATTTGAATCTATTTATTGAATAGTGAAAAAGTCTTTTCTAAAATGACGTCTTGCATATGACTCATAGAAATAGTAGATAGACTAGCTAGAATCAAACTTTCACTGTTCTATCTACTATTGATTCTAGCTGGTCTAGAATCAATAGATTAGAATTCTAGAACCATATGCAAGACGTCACATACGAACTAGTGCTATTCTATTGATTCTATTAGAATCAAACAGAAAGTTTGATTCTAGATTCAAATAGATTTGAATCTATTTATTGAATAGTGAAAAAGTCTTTTCTAAAATGAGGTCTTGCATATGACTCATAGAAATAGTAGATAGACTAGCTAGAATCAATAGATTAGAATTCTAGAACCATATGCAAGACGTCACATACGAACTATGGCTATTCTATTGATTCTATTAGAATCAAACAGAAAGTTTGATTCTAGATTCAAATAGATTTGAATCTATTTATTGAATAGTGAAAAAGTCTTTTCTAAAATGATGTCTTGCATATGACTCATAGAAATAGTAGATAGACTAGCTAGAATCAAACTTTCACTGTTCTATCTACTATTGATTCTAGCTGGTCTAGAATCAATAGATTAGAATTCTAGAACCATATGCAAGACGTCACATACGAACTAGTGCTATTCTATTGATTCTATTAGAATCAAACAGAAAGTTTGATTCTAGATTCAAATAGATTTGAATCTATTTATTGAATAGTGAAAAAGTCTTTTCTAAAATGACGTCTTGCATATGACTCATAGAAATAGTAGATAGACTAGCTAGAATCAATAGATTAGAATTCTAGAACCATATGCAAGACGTCACATGCGAACTAGTGCTATTCTATTGATTCTATTAGAATCAAACTGAAAGTTTGATTCTAGATTCAAATAGATTTGAATCTATTTATTGAATAGTGAAAAAGTCTATTCTAAAATTTTGTCTTGCATATGACTCATAGAAATAGTAGATAGACTAGCTAGAATCAAACTTTCATTGTTCTATCTACTATTGACTCTAGCTGGTCTAGAATCAATAGATTAGAATTCTAGAACCATATGCAAGACGTCACATACGAACTAGTGCTATTCTATTGATTCTATTAGAATCAAACAGAAAGTTTGATTCTAGATTCAAATAGATTTGAATCTATTTATTGAATAGTGAAAAAGTCTTTTCTAAAATGACGTCTTGCATATGACTCATAGAAATAGTAGATAGACTAGCTAGAATCAATAGATTAGAATTCTAGAACCATATGCAAGACGTCACATACGAACTAGTGCTATTCTATTGATTCTATTAGAATCAAACAGAAAGTTTGATTCTAGATTCAAAATAGATTCAAATAGTTTTGAATCTATTTATTGAATATACTAGATAGACTAGCTAGAATCAATAGATTAGAATTCTAGAACCATATGCAAGACGTCACATACGAACTAGTGCTATTCTATTGATTCTATTAGAATCAAACAGAAAGTTTGATTCTAGATTCAAATAGATTTGAATCTATTTATTGAATAGTGAAAAAGTCTTTTCTAAAATGATGTCTTGCATATGACTCATAGAAATAGTAGATAGACTAGCTAGAATCAAACTTTCACTGTTCAATCTACTATTGATTCTAGCTGGTCTAGAATCAATAGATTAGAATTCTAGAACCATATGCAAGACGTCACATACGAACTAGTGCTATTCTATTGATTCTATTAGAATCAAACAGAAAGTTTGATTCTAGATTCAAATAGATTTGAATCTATTTATTGAATAGTGAAAAAGTCTTTTCTAAAATGACGTCTTGCATAAGAATAGCTAGAATCAAACTTTCACTGTTCTATCTACTATTGATTCTAGCTGGTCTAGAATCAATAGATTAGAATTCTAGAACCATATGCAAGACGTCAAATACGAACTAGTGCTATTCTATTGATTCTATTAGAATCAAACAGAAAGTTTGATTCTAGAATCAAAAAGATTTGAATCTATTTATTGAATAGTGAAAAAGTCTTTTCTAAAATGACGTCTTGCATATGACTCATAGAAATAGTAGATAGACTAGCTAGAATCAATAGATTAGAATTCTAGAACCATATGCAAGACGTCACATACGAACTAGTGCTATTCTATTGATTTTATTAGAATCAAACAGTAAGTTTGATTCTAGATTCAAATAGATTTGAATCTATTTATTGAATAGTGAAAAAGTCTTTTCTAAAATGACGTCTTGCATATGACTCATAGAAATAGTAGATAGACTAGCTAGAATCAAACTTTCACTGTTCTATCTACTATTGATTCTAGCTGGTCTAGAATCAATAGATTAGAATTCTAGAACCATATGCAAGACGTCACATACGAACTAGTGCTATTCTATTGATTCTATTAGAATCAAACAGAAAGTTTGATTCTAGATTCAAATAGATTTGAATCTATCTATTAATTGAATAGTGAAAAAGTCTTTTCTAAAATGAGGTCTTGCATATGACTCATAGAAATAGTAGATAGACTAGCTAGAATCAATAGATTAGAATTCTAGAACCATATGCAAGACGTCACATACGAACTAGTGCTATTCTATTGATTCTATTAGAATCAAACAGAAAGTTTGATTCTAGATTCAAATAGATTTGAATCTATTTATTGAATAGTGAAAAAGTCTTTTCTAAAATGATGTCTTGCATATGACTCATAGAAATAGTAGATAGACTAGCTAGAATCAAACTTTCACTGTTCTATCTACTATTGATTCTAGCTGGTCTAGAATCAATAGATTAGAATTCTAGAACCATATGCAAGACGTCACATACGAACTAGTGCTATTCTATTGATTCTATTAGAATCAAACAGAAAGTTTGATTCTAGATTCAAATAGATTTGAATCTATTTATTGAATAGTGAAAAAGTCTTTTCTAAAATGACGTCTTGCATATGACTCATAGAAATAGTAGATAGACTAGCTAGAATCAATAGATTAGAATTCTAGAACCATATGCAAGACGTCACATACGAACTAGTCCTATTCTATTGATTCTATCAGAATCAAACAGAAAGTTTGATTCTAGATTAAAATAGATTTGAATCTATTTATTGAATAGTGAAAAAGTCTTTTCTAAAATGACGTCTTGCTAATGACTCATAGAAATAGTAGATAGACTAGCTAGAATCAATAGATTAGAAATCTAGAACCATATGCAAGACTTCACATACGAACTAGTGCTATTCTATTGATTCTATTAGAATCAAACAGAAAGTTTGATTCTAGATTCAAATAGATTTGAATCTATTTATTGAATAGTGAAAAAGTCTTTTCTAAAATGACGTCTTGCATATGACTCATAGAAATAGTAGATAGACTAGCTAGAATCAAACTTTCACTGTTCTATCTACTATTGATTCTAGCTGGTCCAGAATCAATAGATTAGAATTCTAGAACCATATGCAAGACGTCACATACGAACTAGTGCTATTCTATTGATTCTATTAGAATCAAACAGAAAGTTTGATTCTAGATTCAAATAGATTTGAATCTATTTATTGAATAGTGAAAAAGTCTTTTCTAAAATGACGTCTTGCATATGACTCATAGAAATAGTAGATATACTAGCTAGAATCAATAGATTAGAATTCTAGAACCATATGCAAGACGTCACATACGAACTAGTGCTATTCTATTGATTCTATTAGAATCAAACAGAAAGTTTGATTCTAAATTCAAATAGATTTGAATCTATTTATTGAATAGTGAAAAAGTCTTTTCTAAAATGACGTCTTAAATATGACTCATAGAAATAGTAGATAGACTAGCTAGAATCAAACTTTCACTGTTCTATCTACTATTGATTCTAGCTGGTCTAGAATCAATAGATTAGAATTCTAGAACCATACGCAAGACGTCACATACGAACTAGTGCTATTCTATTGATTCTATTAGAATCAAACAGAAAGTTTGATTCTAGATTCAAATAGATTTGAATCTATTTATTGAATAGTGAAAAAGTCTTTTCTAAAATGACGTCTTGCATATGACTCATAGAAATAGTAGATAGACTAGCTAGAATCAATAGATTAGAATTCTAGAACCATATGCAAAACGTCACATACGAACTAGTGCTATTCTATTAATTCTATTAGAATCAAACAGAAAGTTTGATTCTAGATTCAAATAGATTTGAATCTATTTATTGAATAGTGAAAAAGTCTTTTCTAAAATGACGTCTTGCATATGACTCATAGAAATAGTAGATAGACTAGCTAGAATCAAACTTTCACTGTTCTATCTACTATTGATTCTAGCTGGTCTAGAATCAATAGATTAGAATTCTAGAACCATATGCAAGACGTCACATACGAACTAGTGCTATTCTATTGATTCTATTAGAATCAAACAGAAAGTTTGATTCTAGATTCAAATAGATTTGAATCTATTTATTGAATAGTGAAAAAGTCTTTTCTAAAATGACGTCTTGCATATGACTCATAGAAATAGTAGATAGACTAGCTAGAATCAAACTTTCACTGTTCTATCTACTATTGATTCTAGCTGGTCTAGAATCAATAGATTAGAATTCTAGAACCATATGCAAGACGTCACATGCGAACTAGTGCTATTCTATTGATTCTATTAGAATCAAACAGAAAGTTTGATTCTAGATTCAAATAGATTTGAATCTATTTATTGAATAGTGAAAAAGTCTTTTCTAAAATGACGTCTTGCATATGACTCATAGAAATAGTAGATAGACTAGCTAGAATCAAACTTTCACTGTTCTATCTACTATTGATTCTAGCTGGTCTAGAATCAATAGATTAGAATTCTAGAACCATATGCAAGACGTCACATACGAACCAGTGCTATTCTATTGATTCTATTAGAATCAAACAGAAAGTTTGATTCTAGATTCAAATAGATTTGAATCTATTTATTGAATAGTGAAAAAGTCTTTTCTAAAATGACGTCTTGCATATGACTCATAGAAATAGTAGATAGACTAGCTATAATCAATAGATTAGAATTCTAGAACCATATGCAAGACGTCACATACGAACTAGTGCTATTCTATTGATTCTATTAGAATCAAACAGAAAGTTTGATTCTAGATTCAAATAGATTTGAATCTATTTATTGAATAGTGAAAAAGTCTTTTCTAAAATGACGTCTTGCATATGACTCATAGAAATAGAAATAGTAGATAGACTAGCTAGAATCAAACTTTCACTGTTCTATCTACTATTGATTCTAGCTGGTCTAGAATCAATAGATTAGAATTCTAGAACCATATGCAAGACGTCACATACGAACTAGTGCTATTCTATTGATTCTATTAGAATCAAACAGAAAGTTTAATTCTAGATTCAAATAGATTTGAATCTATTTATTGAATAGTGAAAAAGTCTTTTCTAAAATGACGTCTTGCATATGACTCATAGAAATAGTAGATAGACTAGATAGAATCAATAGATTAGAATTCTAGAACCATATGCAAGACGTCACATACGAACTAGTGCTATTCTATTGATTCTATTAGAATCAAACAGAAAGTTTGATTCTAGATTCAAATAGATTTGAATCTATTTATTGAATAGTGAAAAAGTCTTTTCTAAAATGACGTTTTGCATATGACTCATAGAAATAGTAGATAGACTAGCTAGAATCAAACTTTCACTGTTCTATCTACTATTGATTCTAGCTGGTTCAGAATCAATAGATTAGAATTCCAGAACCATATGCAAGACGTCACATACGAACTAGTGCTATTCTATTGATTCTATTAGAATCAAACAGAAAGTTTGATTCTAGATTCAAATAGATTTGAATCTATTTATTGAATAGTGAAAAAGTCTTTTCTAAAAAGACGTCTTGCATATGACTCATAGAAATAGTAGATAGACTAGCTAGAATCAATAGATTAGAATTCTAGAACCATATGCAAGACGTCACATACGAACTAGTGCTATTCTATTGATTCTATTAGAATCAAACAGAAAGTTTGATTCTAGATTCAAATAGATTTGAATCTATTTATTGAATAATGAAAAAGTCTTTCCTAAAATGACGTCTTGCATATGACTCATAGAAATAGTAGATAGACTAGCTAGAATCAAACTTTCACTGTTCTATCTACTATTGATTCTAGCTGGTCTAGAATCAATAGATTAGAATTCTAGAACCATATGCAAGACGTCACATACGAACTAGTGCTATTCTATTGATTCTATTAGAATCAAACAGAAAGTTTGATTCTAGATTCAAATAGATTTGAATCTATTTATTGAATAGTGAAAAAGTCTTTTCTAAAATGACATCTTGCATATGACTCATAGAAATAGTAGATAGACTAGCTAGAATCAATAGATTAGAATTCTAGAACCATATGCAAGACGTCACATACGAACAAGTGCTATTCTATTGATTCTATTAGAATCAAACAAAAAGTTTGATTCTAGATTCAAATAGATTTGAAACTATTTATTGAATAGTGAAAAAGTCTTTTCTAAAATGACGTCTTGCATATGACTCATAGAAATAGTAGATAGACTAGCTAGAATCAAACTTTCACTGTTCTATCTACTATTGATTCTAGCTGGTCTAGAATCAATAGATTAGAATTCTAGAACCATATGCAAGACGTCACATACGAACTAGTGCTATTCTATTGATTCTATTAGAATCAAACAGAAAGTTTGATTCTAGATTCAAATAGATTTGAATCTATTTATTGAATAGTGAAAAAGTCTTTTCTAAAATGACGTCTTGCATATGACTCATAGAAATAGTAGATAGACTAGCTAGAATCAATAGATTAGAATTCTAGAACCATATGCAAGACGTCACATACGAACTAGTGCTATTCTATTGAATCTATTAGAATCAAACAGAAAGTTTGATTCTAGATTCAAATAGATTTGAATCTATTTATTGAATAGTGAAAAAGTCTTTTCTAAAATGACGTCTTGCATAAAACTCATAGAAATAGTAGATAGACTAGCTAGAATCAAACTTTCACTGTTCTATCTACTATTGATTCTAGCTGGTCTAGAATCAATAGATTAGAATTCTAGAACCATATGCAAGACGTCACATACGAACTAGTGCTATTCTATTGAAACTATTAGAATCAAACAGAAAGTTTGATTCTAGATTCAAAAAGATTTGAATCTATTTATTGAATAGTGAAAAAGTCTTTTCTAAAATGACGTCTTGCATATGACTCATAGAAATAGTAGATAGACTAGCTAGAATCAATAGATTAGAATTCTAGAATCATATGCAAGACGTCACGTACGAACTAGTGCTATTCTATTGATTCTAATAGAATCAAACAGAAAGTTTGATTCTAGATTCAAATAGATTTGAATCTATTTATTGAATAGTGAAAAAGTCTTTTCCAAAATGACGTCTTGCATATGACTCATAGAAATAGTAGATAGACTAGCTAGAATCAAACTTTCACTGTTCTATCTACTATTGATTCTAGCTGGTCTAGAATCAATAGATTAGAATTCTAGAACCATATGCAAGACGTCACATACGAACTAGTGCTATTCTATTGATTCTATTAGAATCAAACAGAAAGTTTGATTCTAGATTCAAATAGATTTGAATCTATTTATTGAATAGTGAAAAAGTCTTTTCTAAAATGACGTCTTGCATATGACTCATAGAAATAGTAGATAGACTAGCTAGAATCAATAGATTAGAATTCTAGAACCATATGCAAGACGTCACATACGAACTAGTGCTATTCTATTGATTCTATTAGAATCAAACAGAAAGTTTGATTCTAGATTCAAATAGATTTGAATCTATTTATTGAATAGTGAAAAAGTCTTTTCTAAAATGACGTCTTGCATATGACTCATAGAAATAGTAGATAGACTAGCTAGAATCAAACTTTCACTGTTCTATCTACTATTGATTCTAGCTGGTCTAGAATCAATAGATTAGAATTCTAGAACCATATGCAAGACGTCACATACGAACTAGTGCTATTCTATTGATTCTATTAGAATCAAACAGAAAGTTTGATTCTAGATTCAAATAGATTTGAATCTATTTATTGAATAGTGAAAAAGTCTTTTCTAAAATGACGTCTTGCATATGACTCATAGAAATAGTAGATAGACTAGCTAGAATCAAACTTTCACTGTTCTATCTACTATTGATTCTAGCTGGTTCAGAATCAATAGATTAGAATTCCAGAACCATATGCAAGACGTCACATACGAACTAGTGCTATTCTATTGATTCTATTAGAATCAAACAGAAAGTTTGATTCTAGATTCAAATAGATTTGAATCTATTTATTGAATAGTGAAAAAGTCTTTTCTAAAAAGACGTCTTGCATATGACTCATAGAAATAGTAGATAGACTAGCTAGAATCAATAGATTAGAATTCTAGAACCATATGCAAGACGTCACATACGAACTAGTGCTATTCTATTGATTCTATTAGAATCAAAAAGAAAGTTTGATTCTAGATTCAAATAGATTTGAATCTATTTATTGAATAGTGAAAAAGTCTTTTCTAAAATGATGTCTTGCATATGACTCATAGAAATAGTAGATAGACTAGCTAGAATCAAACTTTCACTGTTCTATCTACTATTGATTCTAGCTGGTCTAGAATCAATAGATTAGAATTCTAGAACCATATGCAAGACGTCACATACGAACTAGTGCTATTCTATTGATTCTATTAGAATCAAACAGAAAGTTTGATTCTAGATTCAAATAGATTTGAATCTATTTATTGAATAGCGAAAAAGTCTTTTCTAAAATAACGTCTTGCATATGACTCATAGAAATAGTAGATAGACTAGCTAGAATCAATAGATTAGAATTCTAGAACCATATGCAAGACGTCACATACGAACTAGTGCTATTCTATTGATTCTATTAGAATCAAACAGAAAGTTTGAGTCTAGATTCAAATAGATTTGAATCTATTTATTGAATAGTGAAAAAGTCTTTTCTAAAATGACGTCTTGCATATGACTCATAGAAATAGTAGATAGACTAGCTAGAATCAAACTTTCACTGTTCTATCTACTATTGATTCTAGCTGGTCTAGAATCAGTAGATTAGAATTCTAGAACCATATGCAAGACGTCACATACGAACTAGTGCTATTCTATTGATTCTATTAGAATCAAACAGAAAGTTTGATTCTAGATTCAAATAGATTTGAATCTATTTATTGAATAGTGAAAAAGTCTTTTCTAAAATGACATCTTGCATATGACTCATAGAAATAGTAGATAGACTAGCTAGAATCAATAGATTAGAATTCTAGAACCATATGCAAGACGTCACATACGAACAAGTGCTATTCTATTGATTCTATTAGAATCAAACAGAAAGTTTGATTCTAGATTCAAATAGATTTGAAACTATTTATTGAATAGTGAAAAAGTCTTTTCTAAAATGACGTCTTGCATATGACTCCTAGAAATAGTAGATAGACTAGCTAGAATCAAACTTTCACTGTTCTATCTACTATTGATTCTAGCTGGTCTAGAATCAATAGATTAGAATTCTAGAACCATATGCAAGACGTCACATACGAACTAGTGCTATTCTATTGATTCTATTAGAATCAAACAGAAAGTTTGATTCTAGATTCAAATAGATTTGAATCTATTTATTGAATAGTGAAAAAGTCTTTTCTAAAATGACGTCTTGCATATGACTCATAGAAATAGTAGATAGACTAGCTAGAATCAATAGATTAGAATTCTAGAACCATATGCAAGACGTCACATACGAACTAGTGCTATTCTATTGATTCTATTAGAATCAAACAGAAAGTTTGATTCTAGATTCAAATAGATTTGAATCTATTTATTGAATAGTGAAAAAGTCTTTTCTAAAATGACGTCTTGCATATGACTCATAGAAATAGTAGATAGACTAGCTAGAATCAAACTTTCACTGTTCTATCTACTATTGATTCTAGCTGGTCTAGAATCAATAGATTAGAATTCTAGAACCATATGCAAGACGTCACATGCGAACTAGTGCTATTCTATTGAAACTATTAGAATCAAACAGAAAGTTTGATTCTAGATTCAAAAAAATTTGAATCTATTTATTGAATAGAGAAAAAGTCTTTTCTAAAATGACGTCTTGCATATGACTCATAGAAATAGTAGATAGACTAGCTAGAATCAATAGATTAGAATTCTAGAATCATATGCAAGACGTCACATACGAACTAGTGCTATTCTATTGATTCTAATAGAATCAAACAGAAAGTTTGATTCTAGATTCAAATAGATTTGAATCTATTTATTGAATAGTGAAAAAGTCTTTTCCAAAATGACGTCTTGCATATGACTCATAGAAATAGTAGATAGACTAGCTAGAATCAAACTTTCACTGTTCTATCTACTATTGATTCTAGCTGGTCTAGAATCAATAGATTAGAATTCTAGAACCATATGCAAGACGTCACATACGAACTAGTGCTATTCTATTGATTCTATTAGAATCAAACAGAAAGTTTGATTCTAGATTCAAATAGATTTGAATCTATTTATTGAATAGTGAAAAAGTCTTTTCTAAAATGACGTCTTGCATATGACTCATAGAAACAGTAGATAGACTAGCTAGAATCAATAGATTAGAATTCTAGAACCATATGCAAGACGTCACATACGAACTAGTGCTATTCTATTGATTCTATTAGAATCAAACAGAAAGTTTGATTCTAGATTCAAATAGATTTGAATCTATTTATTGAATAGTGAAAAAGTCTTTTCTAAAATGACGTCTTGCATATGACTCATAGAAATAGTAGATAGACTAGCTAGAATCAAACTTTCACTGTTCTATCTACTATTGATTCTAGCTGGTCTAGAATCAATAGATTAGAATTCTAGAACCATATGCAAGACGTCACATACGAACTAGTGATATTCTATTGATTCTATTAGAATCAAACAGAAAGTTTGATTCTAGATTCAAATAGATTTGAATCTATTTATTGAATAGTGAAAAAGTCTTTTCTAAAATGACGTCTTGCATATGACTCATAGAAATAGTAGATAGACTAGCTAGAATCAATAGATTAGAATTCTAGAACCATATGCAAGACGTCAAATAGGAACTAGTGCTATTCTATTGATTCTATTATAATCAAACAGAAAGTTTGATTCTAGATTCAAATAGATTTGAATCTATTTATTGAATAGTGAAAAAGTCTTTTCTAAAATGACGTCTTGCATATGACTCATACAAATAGTAGATAGACTAGCTAGAATCAAACTTTCACTGTTCTATCTACTATTGATTCTAGCTGGTCTAGAATCAATAGATTAGAATTCTAGAACCATATACAAGACGTCACATACGAACTAGTGCTATTCTATTGATTCTATTAGAATCAAACAGAAAGTTTGATTCTAGATTCAAATAGATTTGAATCTATTTATTGAATAGCGAAAAAGTCTTTTCTAAAATAACGTCTTGCATATGACTCATAGAAATAGTAGATAGACTAGCTAGAATCAATAGATTAGAATTCTAGAACCATATGCAAGACGTCACATACGAACTAGTGCTATTCTATTGATTCTATTAGAATCAAACAGAAAGTTTGATTCTAGATTCAAATAAATTTGAATCTATTTATTGAATAGTGAAAAAGTCTTTTCTAAAATGACGTCTTGCATATGACTCATAGAAATAGTAGATAGACTAGCTAGAATCAAACTTTCACTGTTCTATCTACTATTGATTCTAGCTGGTCTAGAATCAATAGATTAGAATTCTAGAACCATATGCAAGACGTCACATACGAACTATTGCTTTTCTATTGATTCTATTAGAATCAAACAGAAAGTTTGATTCTAGATTCAAATAGATTTGAATCTA
The DNA here is from genome assembly GCF_032884065.1 of Artemia franciscana. NCBI lineage: Eukaryota > Metazoa > Arthropoda > Branchiopoda > Anostraca > Artemiidae > Artemia > Artemia franciscana. The sequence continues at coordinate 41,165 of NW_027062952.1, forward strand.
TTTATTGAATAGTGAAAAAGTCTTTTCTAAAATGACATCTTGCATATGACTCATAGAAATAGTAGATAGACTAGCTAGAATCAATAGATTAGAATTCTAGAACCATATGCAAGACGTCACATACGAACAAGTGCTATTCTATTGATTCTATTAGAATCAAACAGAAAGTTTGATTCTAGATTCAAATAGATTTGAATCTATTTATTGAATAGTGAAAAAGTCTTTTCTAAAATGACGTCTTGCATATGACTCATAGAAATAGTAGATAGACTAGCTAGAATCAATAGATTAGAATTCTAGAACCATATGCAAGACGTCACATACGAACTAGTGCTATTCTATTGATTCTATTAGAATCAAACAGAAAGTTTGATTCTAGATTCAAATAGATTTGAATCTATTTATTGAATAGTGAAAAAGTCTTTTCTAAAATGACGTCTTGCATATGACTCATAGAAATAGTAGATAGACTAGCTAGAATCAAACTTTCACTGTTCTATCTACTATTGATTCTAGCTGGTCTAGAATCAATAGATTAGAATTCTAGAACCATATGCAAGACGTCACATACGAACTAGTGCTATTCTATTGATTCTATTAGAATCAAACAGAAAGTTTGATTCTAGATTCAAATAGATTTGAATCTATTTATTGAATAGTGAAAAAGTCTTTTCTAAAATGACGTCTTGCATATGACTCATAGAAATAGTAGATAGACTAGCTAGAATCAATAGATTAGAATTCTAGAATCATATGCAAGACGTCACATACGAACTAGTGCTATTCTATTGATTCTATTAGAATCAAACAGAAAGTTTGATTCTAGATTCAAATAGATTTGAATCTATTTATTGAATAGTGAAAAAGTCTTTTCTAAAATAACGTCTTGCATATGGCTCATAGAAATAGTAGATAGACTAGCTAGAATCAAACTTTCACTGTTCTATCTACTATTGATTCTAGCTGGTCTAGAATCAATAGATTAGAATTCTAGAACCATATGCAAGACGTCACATACGAACTAGTGCTATTCTATTGATTCTATTAGAATCAAACAGAAAGTTTGATTCTAGATTCAAATAGATTTGAATCTATTTATTGAATAGTGAAAAAGTCTTTTCTAAAATAACGTCTTGCATATGACTCATAGAAATAGTAGATAGACTAGCTAGAATCAATAGATTAGAATTCTAGAACCATATACAAGACGTCACATACGAACTAGTGCTATTCTATTGATTCTATTAGAATCAAACAGAAAGTTTGATTCTAGATTCAAATAGATTTGAATCTATTTATTGAATAGTGAAAAAGTCTTTTCTAAAATGACGTCTTGCATATGACTCATAGAAATAGTAGATAGACTAGCTAGAATCTAACTTTCACTGTTCTATCTACTATTGATTCTAGCTGGTCTAGAATCAATAGATTAGAATTCTAGAACCATATGCAAGACGTCACATACGAACTAGTGCTATTCTATTGATTCTATTAGAATCAAACAGAAAGTTTGATTCTAAATTCAAATAGATTTAAATCTATTTATTGAATAGTGAAAAAGTCTTTTCTAAAATGACGTCTTGCATATGACTCATAGAAATAGTAGATAGACTAGCTAGAATCAATAGATTAGTATTCTTGAACCATATGCAAGACGTCACATACGAACTAGTGCTATTCTATTGATTCTATTATAATCAAACAGAAAGTTTGATTCTAGATTCAAATAGATTTGAATCTATTTATTGAATAGTGAAAAAGTCTTTTCTAAAATGACGTCTTGCATATGACTCATAGAAATAGTAGATAGACTAGCTAGAATCAAACTTTCACTGTTCTATCTACTATTGATTCTAGCTGGTCTAGAATCAATAGATTAGAATTCTAGAACCATATGCATGACGTCACATACGAACTAGTGCTATTCTATTGATTCTATTAGAATCAAACAGAAAGTTTGATTCTAGATTCAAATAGATTTGAATCTATTTATTGAATAGTGAAAAAGTCTTTTCTAAAATGACGTCTTGCATATGACTCATAGAAATAGTAGATAGACTAGCTAGAATCAATAGATTAGAATTCTAGAACCATATGCAAGACGTCACATACGAACTAGTGCTACTCTATTGATTCTATTAGAATCAAACAGAAAGTTTGATTCTAGATTCAAATAGATTTGAATCTATTTATTGAATAGTGAAAAAGTCTTTCCTAAAATGACGTCTTGCATATGACTCATAGAAATAGTAGATAGACTAGCTAGAATCAAACTTTCACTGTTCTATCTACTATTGATTCTAGCTGGTCTAGAATCGATAGATTAGAATTCTAGAACCATATGCAAGACGTCACATACGAACTAGTGCTATTCTATTGATTCTATTAGAATCAAACAGAAAGTTTGATTCTAGATTCAAATAGATTTGAATCTATTTATTGAATAGTGAAAAAGTCTTTTCTAAAATGACGTCTTGCATATGACTCATAGAAATAGTAGATAGACTAGCTAGAATCAAACTTTCACTGTTCTATCTACTATTGATTCTAGCTGGTCTAGAATCAATAGATTAGAATTCTAGAACCATATGCAAGACGTCACATACGAACTAGTGCTATTCTATTGATTCTATTAGAATCAAACAGAAAGTTTGATTCTAGATTCAAATAGATTTGAATCTATTTATTGAATAGTGAAAAAGTCTTTTCTAAAATGACGTCTTGCATATGACTCATAGAAATAGTAGATAGACTAGCTAGAATCAATAGATTAGAATTCTAGAACCATATGCAAGACGTCACATACGAACTAGTGCTATTCTATTGATTCTATTATAATCAAACAGAAAGTTTGATTCTAGATTCAAATAGATTTGAATCTATTTATTGAATAGTGAAAAAGTCTTTTCTAAAATGACGTCTTGCATATGACTCATACAAATAGTAGATAGACTAGCTAGAATCAAACTTTCACTGTTCTATCTACTATTGATTCTAGCTGGTCTAGAATCAATAGATTAGAATTCTAGAACCATATACAAGACGTCACATACGAACTAGTGCTATTCTATTAGAATCAAACAGAAAGTTTGATTCTAGATTCAAATAGATTTGAATCTATTTATTGAATAGCGAAAAAGTCTTTTCTAAAATAACGTCTTGCATATGACTCATAGAAATAGTAGATAGACTAGCTAGAATCAATAGATTAGAATTCTAGAACCATATGCAAGACGTCACATACGAACTAGTGCTATTCTATTGATTCTATTAGAATCAAACAGAAAGTTTGATTCTAGATTCAAATAAATTTGAATCTATTTATTGAATAGTGAAAAAGTCTTTTCTAAAATGACGTCTTGCATATGACTCATAGAAATAGTAGATAGACTAGCTAGAATCAAACTTTCACTGTTCTATCTACTATTGATTCTAGCTGGTCTAGAATCAGTAGATTAGAATTCTAGAACCATATGCAAGACGTCACTTACGAACTATTGCTTTTCTATTGATTCTATTAGAATCAAATAGAAAGTTTGATTCTAGATTCAAATAGATTTGAATCTATTTATTGAATAGTGAAAAAGTCTTTTCTAAAATGACATCTTGCATATGACTCATAGAAATAGTAGATAGACTAGCTAGAATCAATATATTAGAATTCTAGAACCATATGCAAGACGTCACATACGAACAAGTGCTATTCTATTGATTCTATTAGAATCAAACAGAAAGTTTGATTCTAGATTCAAATAGATTTGAATCTATTTATTGAATAGTGAAAAAGTATTTTCTAAAATGACGTCTTGCATATGACTCATAGAAATAGTAGATAGACTAGCTAGAATCAATATATTAGAATTCTAGAACCATATGCAAGACGTCACATACGAACAAGTGCTATTCTATTGATTCTATTAGAATCAAACAGAAAGTTTGATTCTAGATTCAAATAGATTTGAATCTATTTATTGAATAGTGAAAAAGTATTTTCTAAAATGACGTCTTGCATATGACTCATAGAAATAGTAGATAGACTAGCTAGAATCAATAGATTAGAATTCTAGAACCATATGCAAGACGTCACATACGAACTAGTGCTATTCTATTGATTCTATTAGAATCAAACAGAAAGTTTGATTCTAGATTCAAATAGATTTGAATCTATTTATTGAATAGTGAAAAAGTCTTTTCTAAAATGACGTCTTGCATATGACTCATAGAAATAGTAGATAGACTAGCTAGAATCAATAGATTAGAATTCTAGAACCATATGCAAGACGTCACATACGAACTAGTGCTATTCTATTGATTCTATTATAATCAAACAGAAAGTTTGATTCTAGATTCAAATAGATTTGAATCTATTTATTGAATAGTGAAAAAGTCTTTTCTAAAATGACGTCTTGCATATGACTCATACAAATAGTAGATAGACTAGCTAGAATCAAACTTTCACTGTTCTATCTACTATTGATTCTAGCTGGTCTAGAATCAATAGATTAGAATTCTAGAACCATATACAAGACGTCACATACGAACTAGTGCTATTCTATTAGAATCAAACAGAAAGTTTGATTCTAGATTCAAATAGATTTGAATCTATTTATTGAATAGCGAAAAAGTCTTTTCTAAAATAACGTCTTGCATATGACTCATAGAAATAGTAGATAGACTAGCTAGAATCAATAGATTAGAATTCTAGAACCATATGCAAGACGTCACATACGAACTAGTGCTATTCTATTGATTCTATTAGAATCAAACAGAAAGTTTGATTCTAGATTCAAATAAATTTGAATCTATTTATTGAATAGTGAAAAAGTCTTTTCTAAAATGACGTCTTGCATATGACTCATAGAAATAGTAGATAGACTAGCTAGAATCAAACTTTCACTGTTCTATCTACTATTGATTCTAGCTGGTCTAGAATCAGTAGATTAGAATTCTAGAACCATATGCAAGACGTCACATACGAACTATTGCTTTTCTATTGATTCTATTAGAATCAAACAGAAAGTTTGATTCTAGATTCAAATAGATTTGAATCTATTTATTGAATAGTGAAAAAGTCTTTTCTAAAATGACATCTTGCATATGACTCATAGAAATAGTAGATAGACTAGCTAGAATCAATATATTAGAATTCTAGAACCATATGCAAGACGTCACATACGAACAAGTGCTATTCTATTGATTCTATTAGAATCAAACAGAAAGTTTGATTCTAGATTCAAATAGATTTGAATCTATTTATTGAATAGTGAAAAAGTCTTTTCTAAAATGACGTCTTGCATATGACTCATAGAAATAGTAGATAGACTAGCTAGAATCAAACTTTCACTGTTCTATCTACTATTGATTCTAGCTGGTCTAGAATCAATAGATTAGAATTCTAGAACCATATGCAAGACGTCACATACGAACTAGTGCTATTCTATTGATTCTATTAGAATCAAACAGAAAGTTTGATTCTAGATTCAAATAGATTTGAATCTATTTATTGAATAGTGAAAAAGTCTTTTCTAAAATGACGTCTTGCATATGACTCATAGAAATAGTAGATAGACTAGCTAGAATCAATAGATTAGAATTCTAGAACCATATGCAAGACGTCACATACGAACTAGTGCTATTCTATTGATTCTATTAGAATCAAACAGAAAGTTTGATTCTAGATTCAAATAGATTTGAATCTATTTATTGAATAGTGAAAAAGTCTTTTCTAAAATGACGTCTTGCATATGACTCATAGAAATAGTAGATAGACTAGCTAGAATCAAACTTTCACTGTTCTATCTACTATTGATTCTAGCTGGTCTAGAATCAATAGATTAGAATTCTAGAATCATATGCAAGACGTCACATACGAACTAGTGCTATTCTATTGATTCTATTAGAATCAAACAGAAAGTTTGATTCTAGATTCAAATAGATTTGAATCTATTTATTGAATAGTGAAAAAGTCTTTTCCAAAATGACGTCTTGCATATGGCTCATAGAAATAGTAGATAGACTAGCTAGAATCAAACTTTCACTGTTCTATCTACTATTGATTCTAGCTGATCTAGAATCAATAGATTAGAATTCTAGAACCATATGCAAGACGTCACATACGAACTAGTGCTATTCTATTGATTCTATTAGAATCAAACAGAAAGTTTGATTCTAGATTCAAATAGATTTGAATCTATTTATTGAATAGTGAAAAAGTCTTTTCTAAAATAACGTCTTGCATATGACTCATAGAAATAGTAGATAGACTAGCTAGAAACAATAGATTAGAATTCTAGAACCATATGCAAGACGTCACATACGAACTAGTTCTATTCTATTGATTCTATTAGAATCAAACAGAAAGTTTGATTCTAGATTCAAATAGATTTGAATCTATTTATTGAATAGTGAAAAAGTCTTTTCTAAAATGACGTCTTGCATATGACTCATAGAAATAGTAGATAGACTAGCTAGAATCAAACTTTCACTGTTCTATCTACTATTGATTCTAGCTGGTCTAGAATCAATAGATTAGAATTCTCGAACCATGTGCAAGACGTCACATACGAACTAGTGCTATTCTATTGATTCTATTAGAATCAAACAGAAAGTTTGATTCTAGATTCAAATAGATTTGAATCTATTTATTGAATAGTGAAAAAGTCTTTTCTAAAATGACGTCTTGCATATGCCTCATAGAAATAGTAGATAGACTAGCTAGAATCAATTTCACTGTTCTATCTACTATTGATTCTAGCTGGTCTAGAATCAATAGATTAGAATTCTAGAACCATATGCAAGACGTCACATACGAACTAGTGCTATTCTATTGATTCTATTAGAATCAAACAGAAAGTTTGATTCTAGATTCAAATAGATTTGAATCTATTTATTGAATAGTGAAAAAGTCTTTTCTAAAATGACGTCTTGCATATGACTCATAGAAATAGTAGATAGACTAGCTAGAATCAATAGATTAGAATTCTAGAACCATATGCAAGACGTCACATACGAACTAGTGCTATTCTATTGATTCTATTAGAATCAAACAGAAAGTTTGATTCTAGATTCAAATAGATTTGAATCTATTTATTGAATAGTGAAAAAGTCTTTCCTAAAATGACGTCTTGCATATGACTCATAGAAATAGTAGATAGACTAGCTAGAATCAATTTCACTGTTCTATCTACTATTGATTCTAGCTGGTCTAGAATCGATAGATTAGAATTCTAGAACCATATGCAAGACGTCACATACGAACTAGTGCTATTCTATTGATTCTATTAGAATCAAACAGAAAGTTTGATTGTAGATTCAAATAGATTTGAATCTATTTATTGAATAGTGAAAAAGTCTTTTCTAAAATGACGTCTTGCATATGACTCATAGAAATAGTAGATAGACTAGCTAGAATCAATAGATTAGAATTCTAGAACCATATGCAAGACGTCACATACGAACTAGTGCTATTCTATTGATTCTATTAGAATCAAACAGAAAGTTTGATTCTAGATTCAAATAGATTTCAATCTATTTATTAAATAGTGAAAAAGTCTTTTCTAAAATGACGTCTTGCATATGACTCATAGAAATAGTAGATAGACTAGCTAGAATCAAACTTTCACTGTTCTATCTACTATTGATTCTAGCTGGTCTAGAATCAATAGATTAGAATTCTCGAACCATATGCAAGACGTCACATACGAACTAGTGCTATTCTATTGATTCTATTAGAATCAAACAGAAAGTTTGATTCTAGATTCAAATAGATTTGAATCTATTTATTGAATAGTGAAAAAGTCTTTTCTAAAATGACGTCTTGCATATGACTCATAGAAATAGTAGATAGACTAGCTAGAATCAATAGATTAGAATTCTAGAACCATATGCAAGACGTCAAATACGAACTAGTGCTATTCTATTGATTCTATTAGAATCAAACAGAAAGTTTGATTCTAGATTCAAATAGATTTGAATCTATTTATTGAAAAGTGAAAAAGTCTTTTCTAAAATGACGTCTTGCATATGACTAATAGAAATAGTAGATAGACTAGCTAGAATCAAAGTTTCACTGTTCTATCTACTATTGATTCTAGCTGGTCTAGAATCAATAGATTAGAATTCTAAAACCATATGCAAGACGTCACATATGAACTAGTGCTATTCTATTGATTCTATTAAAATCAAACAGAAAGTTTGATTCTAGATTCAAATAGATTTGAATCTATTTATTGAATAATGAAAAAGTCTTTTCTAAAATGAAGTCTTGCATACGACTCATAGATATAGTAGATAGACTAGCTAGAATCAATAGATTAGAATTCTAGAATCATATGCAAGACGTCACATACGAACTAGTGCTATTCTATTGATTCTATTAGAATCAAACAGAAAGTTTGATTCTAGATTCAAATAGATTTGAATCTATTTATTGAATAGTGAAAAAGTCTTTTCCAAAATGACGTCTTGCATATGACTCATAGAAATAGTAGATAGACTAGCTAGAATCAAACTTTCACTGTTCTATCTACTATTGATTCTAGCTGGTCTAGAATCAATAGATTAGAATTCTCGAACCATATGCAAGACGTCACATACGAACTAGTGCTATTCTATTGATTCTATTAGAATCAAAAAGAAAGTTTGATTCTAGATTCAAATAGATTTGAATCTATTTATTGAATAGTGAAAAAGTCTTTTCTAAAATGACGTCTTGCATATGACTCATAGAAATAGTAGATAGACTAGCTAGAATCAATAGATTAGAATTCTAGAACCATATGCAAGACGTCACATACGAACTAGTGCTATTCTATTGATTCTATTAGAATCAAACAGAAAGTTTGATTCTAGATTCAAATAGATTTGAATCTATTTATTGAAAAGTGAAAAAGTCTTTTCTAAAATGACGTCTTGCATATGACTAATAGAAATAGTAGATAGACTAGCTAGAATCAAAGTTTCACTGTTCTATCTACTATTGATTCTAGCTGGTCTAGAATCAATAGATTAGAATTCTAAAACCATATGCAAGACGTCACATATGAACTAGTGCTATTCTATTGATTCTATTAAAATCAAACAGAAAGTTTGATTCTAGATTCAAATAGATTTGAATCTATTTATTGAATAGTGAAAAAGTCTTTTCTAAAATGACGTCTTGCATATGACTCATAGAAATAGTAGATAGACTAGCTAGAATCAATAGATTAGAATTCTAGAATCATATGCAAGACGTCACATACGAACTAGTGCTATTCTATTGATTCTATTAGAATCAAACAGAAAGTTTGATTCTAGATTCAAATAGATTTGAATCTATTTATTGAATAGTGAAAAAGTCTTTTCCAAAATGACGTCTTGCATATGACTCATAGAAATAGTAGATAGACTAGCTAGAATCAAACTTTCACTGTTCTATCTACTATTGATTCTAGCTGGTCTAGAATCAATAGATTAGAATTCTAGAACCATATGCAAGACGTCACATACGAACTAGTGCTATTCTATTGATTCTATTCTATTGATTCAATAGAATTGAATCTATTTATTGAATAGTGAAAAAGTCTTTTCTAAAATGACGTCTTGCATATGACCCATAGAAATAGTAGATAAACTAGCTAGAATCAATAGATTAGAATTCTAGAACCATATGCAAGACGTCACATACGAACTAGTGCTATTCTATTGATTCTATTAGAATCGAACAGAAAGTTTGATTCTAGATTCAAATAGATTTGAATCTATTTATTGAATAGTGAAAAAGTCTTTTCTAAAATGACGTCTTGCATATGACTCATAGAAATAGTAGATAGACTAGCTAGAATCAAACTTTCACTGTTCTATCTACTATTGATTCTAGCTGGTCTAGAATCAATAGATTAGAAATCTAGAACCATATGCAAGACGTCACATACGAACTAGTGCTATTCTATTGATTCTATTAGAATCAAACAGAAAGTTTGATTCTAGATTCAAATAGATTTAAATCTATTTATTGAATAGTGAAAAAGTCTTTTCTAAAATGACGTCTTGCATATGACTCATAGAAATAGTAGATAGACTAGCTAGAATCAATAGATTAGAATTCTAGAACCATGTGCAAGACGTCACATACGAACTAGTGCTATTCTATTGATTCTATTAGAATCAAACAGAAAGTTTGATTCTAGATTCAAATAGATTTGAATCTATTTATTGAAAAGTGTAAAAGTCTTTTCTAAAATGACGTCTTGCATATGACTCATAGAAATAGTAGATAGACTAGCTAGAATCAAACTTTCAGTGTTCTATCTACTATTGATTCTAGCTGGTCTAGAATCAATAGATTAGAATTCTAAAACCATATGCAAGACGTCACATATGAACTAGTGCTATTCTATTGATTCTATTAAAATCAAACGGAAAGTTTGATTCTAGATTCAAATAGATTTGAATCTATTTATTGAATAGTGAAAAAGTCTTTTCTAAAATGACGTCTTGCATATGACTCATAGAAATAGTAGATAGACTAGCTAGAATCAATAGATTAGAATTCTAGAACCATATGCAAGACGTCACATACGAACTAGTGCTATTCTATTGATTCTATTAGAATCAAACAGAAAGTTTGATTCTAGATTCAAATAGATTTGAATCTATTTATTGAATAGTGAAAAAGTCTTTTCTAAAATGACGTCTTGCATATGACTCATAGAAATAGTAGATAGACTAGCTAGAATCAAACTTTCACTGTTCTATCTACTATTGATTCTAGCTGGTCTAGAATCAATAGATTAGAATTCTCGAACCATATGCAAGACGTCACATACGAACTAGTGCTATTCTATTGATTCTATTAGAATCAAACAGAAAGTTTGATTCTAGATTCAAATAGATTTGAATCTATTTATTGAATAGTGAAAAAGTCTTTTCTAAAATGACGTCTTGCATATGACTCATAGAAATAGTAGATAGACTAGCTAGAATCAATAGATTAGAATTCTAGAACCATATGCAAGACGTCACATACGAACTAGTGCTATTCTATTGATTCTATTAGAATCAAACAGAAAGTTTGATTCTAGATTCAAATAGATTTGAATCTATTTATTGAATAATGAAAAAGTCTTTTCTAAAATGACGTCTTGCATGTGGCTCATAGAAATAGTAGATAGACTAGCTAGAATCAAACTTTCACTGTTCTATCTACTATTGATTCTAGCTGGTCTAGAATCAATAGATTAGAATTCTAGAACCATATGCAAGACGTCACATACGAACTAGTGCTATTCTATTGATTCTATTAGAATCAAACAGAAAGTTTGATTCTAGATTCAAATAGATTTGAATCTAATTATTGAATAGTGAAAAAGTCTTTTCTAAAATGACGTCTTGCATATGACTCATAGAAATAGTAGATAGACTAGCTAGAATCAATAGATTAGAATTCTAGAACCATATGCAAGACGTCACATACGAACTAGTGCTATTCTATTGATTCTATTAGAATCAAACAGAAAGTTTGATTCTAGATTCAAATAGATTTGAATCTATTTATTGAATAGTGAAAAAGTCTTTTCTAAAATGACGTCTTGCATATGACTCATAGAAATAGTAGATAGACTAGCTAGAATCAATAGATTAGAATTCTAGAACCATATGCAAGACGTCACATACGAACTAGTGCTATTCTATTGATTCTATTAGAATCAAACAGAAAGTTTGATTCTAGATTCAAATAGATTTGAATCTATTTATTGAATAGTGAAAAAGTCTTTTCTAAAATGACGTCTTGCATATGACTCATAGAAATAGTAGATAGACTAGCTAGAATCAAACTTTCACTGTTCTATCTACTATTGATTCTAGCTGGTCTAGAATCAATAGATTAGAATTCTCGAACCATATGCAAGACGTCACATACGAACTAGTGCTATTCTATTGATTCTATTAGAATCAAACAGAAAGTTTGATTCTAGATTCAAATAGATTTGAATCTATTTATTGAATAGTGAAAAAGTCTTTTCTAAAATGACGTCTTGCATATGACTCATAGAAATAGTAGATAGACTAGCTAGAAACAATAGATTAGAATTCTAGAACCATGTGCAAGACGTCATATACGAACTAGTGCTATTCTATTGATTCTATTAGAATCAAACAGAAAGTTTGATTCTAGATTCAAATAGATTTGAATCTATTTATTCAAAAGTGAAAAAGTCTTTTCTAAAATGACGTCTTGCATATGACTCATAGAAATAGTAGATAGACTAGCTAGAATCAAACTTTCACTTTTCTATCTACTATTGATTCTAGCTGGTCTAGAATCAATTGATTAGAATTCTAAAACCATATGCAAGACGTCACATATGAACTTGTGCTATTCTATTGATTCTATTAAAATCAAACAGAAAGTTTGATTCTAGATTCAAATAGATTTGAATCTATTTATTGAATAGTGAAAAAGTCTTTTCTAAAATGACGTCTTGCATATGACTCATAGAAATAGTAGATAGACTAGCTAGAATCAAACTTTCACTGTTCTATCTACTATTGATTCTAGCTGGTCTAGAATCAATAGATTAGAATTCTCGAACCATATGCAAGACGTCACATACGAACTAGTGCTATTCTATTGATTCTATTAGAATCAAACAGAAAGTTTGATTCTAGATTCAAATAGATTTGAATCTATTTATTGAATAGTGAAAAAGTCTTTTCTAAAATGACGTCTTGCATATGACTCATAGAAATAGTAGATAGACTAGCTAGAATCAATAGATTAGAATTCTAGAACCATATGCAAGACGTCACATACGAACTAGTGCTATTCTATTGATTCTATTAGAATCAAACAGAAAGTTTGATTCTAGATTCAAATAGATTTGAATCTATTTATTGAATAATGAAAAAGTCTTTTCTAAAATGACGTCTTGCATGTGGCTCATAGAAATAGTAGATAGACTAGCTAGAATCAAACTTTCACTGTTCTATCTACTATTGATTCTAGCTGGTCTAGAATCAATAGATTAGAATTCTAGAACCATATGCAAGACGTCACATACGAACTAGTGCTATTCTATTGATTCTATTAGAATCAAACAGAAAGTTTGATTCTAGATTCAAATAGATTTGAATCTAATTATTGAATAGTGAAAAAGTCTTTTCTAAAATGACGTCTTGCATATGACTCATAGAAATAGTAGATAGACTAGCTAGAATCAAACTTTCAATGTTCTATCTACTATTGATTCTAGCTGGTCTAGAATCAATAGATTAGAATTATAGAACCATATGCAAGACGTCACATACGAACTAGTGCTCTTCTATTGATTCTATTAGAATCAAACAGAAAGTTTGATTCTAGATTCAAATAGATTTGAATCTATTTATTGAATAGTGAAAAAGTCTTTTCTAAAATGACGTCTTGCATATGACTCATAGAAATAGTAGATAGACTAGCTAGAATCAATAGATTAGAATTTTAGAACCATATGCAAGACGTCACATACGAACTAGTGCTATTCTATTGATTCTATTAGAATCAAACAGAAAGTTTGATTCTAGATTCAAATAGATTTGAATCTATTTATTGAAAAGTGAAAAAGTCTTTTCTAAAATGACGTCTTGCATATGACTCATAGAAATAGTAGATAGACTAGCTAGAATCAAACTTTCACTGTTCTATCTACTATTGATTCTAGCTGGTCTAGAATCGATAGATTAGAATTCTAAAACCATATGCAAGACGTCACATATGAACTAGTGCTATTCTATTGATTCTATTAAAATCAAACAGAAAGTTTGATTCTAGATTCAAATAGATTTGAATCTATTTATTGAATAGTGAAAAAGTCTTTTCTAAAATGACGTCTTGCATATGACTCATAAAAATAGTAGATAGACTAGCTAGAATCAATAGATTAGAATTCTAGAACCATATGCAAGACGTCACATACGAACTAGTGCTATTCTATTGATTCTATTAGAATCAAACAGAAAGTTTGATTCTAGATTCAAATAGATTTGAATCTATTTATTGAATAATGAAAAAGTCTTTTCTAAAATGACGTCTTGCATGTGGCTCATAGAAATAGTAGATAGACTAGCTAGAATCAAACTTTCACTGTTCTATCTACTATTGATTCTAGCTGGTCTAGAATCAATAGATTAGAATTCTAGAACCATATGCAAGACGTCACATACGAACTAGTGCTATTCTATTGATTCTATTAGAATCAAACAGAAAGTTTGATTCTAGATTCAAATAGATTTGAATCTATTTATTGAATAGTGAAAAAGTCTTTTCTAAAATGATGTCTTGCATATGACTCATAGAAATAGTAGATAGACTAGCTAGAATCAAACTTTCACTGTTCTATCTACTATTGATTCTAGCTGGTCTAGAATCAATAGATTAGAATTCTCGAACCATATGCAAGACGTCACATACGAACTAGTGCTATTCTATTGATTCTATTAGAATCAAACAGAAAGTTTGATTCTAGATTCAAATAGATTTGAATCTATTTATTGAATAGTGAAAAAGTCTTTTCTAAAATGACGTCTTGCATATGACTCATAGAAATAGTAGATAGACTAGCTAGAATCAATAGATTAGAATTCTAGAACCATATGCAAGACGTCACATACGAACTAGTGCTATTCTATTGATTCTATTAGAATCAAACAGAAAGTTTGATTCTAGATTCAAATAGATTTGAATCTATTTATTGAATAATGAAAAAGTCTTTTCTAAAATGACGTCTTGCATGTGGCTCATAGAAATAGTAGATAGACTAGCTAGAATCAAACTTTCACTGTTCTATCTACTATTGATTCTAGCTGGTCTAGAATCAATAGATTAGAATTCTAGAACCATATGCAAGACGTCACATACGAACTAGTGCTATTCTATTGATTCTATTAGAATCAAACAGAAAGTTTGATTCTAGATTCAAATAGATTTGAATCTAATTATTGAATAGTGAAAAAGTCTTTTCTAAAATGACGTCTTGCATATGACTCATAGAAATAGTAGATAGACTAGCTAGAATCAATAGATTAGAATTCTAGAACCATATGCAAGACGTCACATACGAACTAGTGCTATTCTATTGATTCTATTAGAATCAAACAGAAAGTTTGATTCTAGATTCAAATAGATTTGAATCTATTTATTGAATAGTGAAAAAGTCTTT
Source organism: Artemia franciscana (assembly GCF_032884065.1). Taxonomy (NCBI): domain Eukaryota; kingdom Metazoa; phylum Arthropoda; class Branchiopoda; order Anostraca; family Artemiidae; genus Artemia; species Artemia franciscana. The sequence continues at coordinate 56,344 of NW_027062952.1, forward strand.
TCTAAAATGACGTCTTGCATATGACTCATAGAAATAGTAGATAGACTAGCTAGAATCAATAGATTAGAATTCTAGAACCATATGCAAGACGTCACATACGAACTAGTGCTATTCTATTGATTCTATTAGAATCAAACAGAAAGTTTGATTCTAGATTCAAATAGATTTGAATCTATTTATTGAATAGTGAAAAAGTCTTTTCTAAAATGACGTCTTGCATATGACTCATAGAAATAGTAGATAGACTAGCTAGAATCAAACTTTCACTGTTCTATCTACTATTGATTCTAGCTGGTCTAGAATCAATAGATTAGAATTCTCGAACCATATGCAAGACGTCACATACGAACTAGTGCTATTCTATTGATTCTATTAGAATCAAACAGAAAGTTTGATTCTAGATTCAAATAGATTTGAATCTATTTATTGAATGGTGAAAAAGTCTTTTCTAAAATGACGTCTTGCATATGACTCATAGAAATAGTAGATAGACTAGCTAGAAACAATAGATTAGAATTCTAGAACCATGTGCAAGACGTCACATACGAACTAGTGCTATTCTATTGATTCTATTAGAATCAAACAGAAAGTTTGATTCTAGATTCAAATAGATTTGAATCTATTTATTGAAAAGTGAAAAAGTCTTTTCTAAAATGACGTCTTGCATATGACTCATAGAAATAGTAGATAGACTAGCTAGAATCAAACTTTCACTTTTCTATCTACTATTGATTCTAGCTGGTCGAGAATCAATAGATTAGAATTCTAAAACCATATGCAAGACGTCACATATGAACTTGTGCTATTCTATTGATTCTATTAAAATCAAACAGAAAGTTTGATTCTAGATTCAAATAGATTTGAATCTATTTATTGAATCGTGAAAAAGTCTTTTCTAAAATGACGTCTTGCATATGACTCATAGAAATAGTAGATAGACTAGCTAGAATCAAACTTTCACTGTTCTATCTACTATTGATTCTAGCTGGTCTAGAATCAATAGATTAGAATTCTCGAACCATATGCAAGACGTCACATACGAACTAGTGCTATTCTATTGATTCTATTAGAATCAAACAGAAAGTTTGATTCTAGATTCAAATAGATTTGAATCTATTTATTGAATAGTGAAAAAGTCTTTTCTAAAATGACATCTTGCATATGACTCATAGAAATAGTAGATAGACTAGCTAGAATCAAACTTTCACTGTTCTATCTACTATTGATTCTAGCTGGTCTAGAATCAATAGATTAGAATTCTAGAACCATATGCAAGATGTCACATACGATCTAGTGCTATTCTATTGATTCTATTAGAATCAAACAGAAAGTATGATTCTAGATTCAAATAGATTTGAATCTATTTATTGAATAGTGAAAGTCTTTTCTAAAATGACGTCTTGCATATGACTCATAGAAATAGTAGATAGACTAGCTAGAATCAATAGATTAGAATTCTAGAACCATATGCAAGACGTCACATACGAACTAGTGCTATTTTATTGATTCTATTAGAATCAAACAGAAAGTTTGATTCTAGATTCAAATAGATTTGAATCTATTTATTGAATAGTGAAAAAGTCTTTTCTAAAATGACGTCTTGCATATGACTCATAGAAATAGTAGATAGACTAGCTAGAATAAATAGATTAGAATTCTAGAACCATATGCAAGACGTCACATACGAACTAGTGTTATTCTATTGATTCTATTAGAATCAAACAGAAAGTTTGATTCTAGATTCAAATAGATTTGAATCTATTTATTGAATAGTGAAAAAGTCTTTTCTAAAATGACGTCTTGCATATGACTCATAGAAATAGTAGATAGACTAGCTAGAATTAATAGATTAGAATTCTAGAACCATATGCAAGACGTCACATACGAACTAGTGCTATTCTATTGATTCTATTAGAATCAAACAGAAAGTTTGATTCTAGATTCAAATAGATTTGAATCTATTTATTGAATAGTGAAAAAGTCTTTTCTAAAATGACGTCTTGCATATGACTCATAGAAATAGTAGATAGACTAGCTAGAATCAAACTTTCACTGTTCTATCTACTATTGATTCTAGCTGGTCTAGAATCAATAGATTAGAATTCTAGAACCATATGCAAGACGTCACATACGAACTAGTGCTATTCTATTGATTCTATTAGAATCAAACAGAAAGTTTGATTCTAGATTCAAATAGATTTGAATCTATTTATTGAATAGTGAAAAGGTCTTTTCTAAAATGACGTCTTGCATATGACTCATAGAAATAGTAGATAGACTAGCTAGAATCAAACTTTCACTGTTCTATCTACTATTGATTCTAAATGGTCTAGAATCAATAGATTAGAATTCTAGAACCATATGCAAGACGTCAAATACGAACTAGTGCTATTCTATTGATTCTATTCGAATCAAACAGAAAGTTTGATTCTAGATTCAAATAGATTTGAATCTATTTATTGAATAGTGAAAAGTCTTTTCTAAAATGACGTCTTGCATATGACTCATAGAAATAGTAGATAGACTAGCTAGAATCAATAGATTAGAATTCTAGAACCATATGCAAGACGTCACATACGAACTAGTGCTATTCTATTGATTCTATTAGAATCAAACAGAAAGTTTGATTCTAGATTCAAATAGATTTGAATCTATTTATTGAATAGTGAAAAAGTCTTTTCTAAAATGACGTCTTGCATATGACTCATAGAAATAGTAGATAGACTAGCTAGAATCAAACTTTCACTGTTCTATCTACTATTGATTCTAGCTGGTCTAAAATCAATAGATTAGAATTCTAGAACCATATGCAAGACGTCACATACGAACTAGTGCTATTCTATTGATTCTATTAGAATCAAACAGAAAGTTTGATTTCAGATTCAAATATATTTGAATCTATTTATTGAATAGTGAAAAAGTCTTTTCTAAAATGACGTCTTGCATATGACTCATAGAAATAGTAGATAGACTAGCTAGAATCAATAGATTAGAATTCTAGAACCATATGCAAGACGTCACATACGAACTAGTTCTATTCTATTGATTTTATTAGAATCAAACAGAAAGTTTGATTCTAGATTCAAATAGATTTGAATCTTTTTATTGAATAGTGAAAAAGTCTTTTCTAAAATGACGTCTTGCATTATGACTCATAGAAATAGTAGATAGACTAGCTGGAATCAAACTTTCACTGTTCTATCTACTATTGATTCTAGCTGGTCTAGAATCAATAGATTAGAATTCTAGAACCATATGCAAGACGTCACATACGAACTAGTGCTATTCTATTGATTCTATTAGAATCAAACAGAAAGTTTGATTCTAGATTCAAATAGATTTGAATCTATTTATTGAATAGTGAAAAAGTCTTTTCTAAAATGACATCTTGCATATGACTCATAGAAATAGTAGATAGACTAGCTAGAATCAATAGATTAGAATTCTAGAACCATATGCAAGACGTCACATACGAACTAGTGCTATTCTATTGATTCTATTAGAATCAAACAGAAAGTTTGATTCTAGATTCAAATAGATTTGAATCTATTTATTGAATAGTGAAAAAGTATTTTCTAAAATGATGTCTTGCATATGACTCATAGAAATAGTAGATAGACTAGCTAGAATCAATAGATTAGAATTCTAGAACCATATGCAAGACGTCACATACGAACTAGTGCTATTCTATTGATTCTATTAGAATCAAACAGAAAGTTTGATTCTAGATTCAAATAGATTTGAATCTATGTATTGAATAGTGAAAAAGTCTTTTCTAAAATGACGTCTTGCATATGACTCATAGAAATAGTAGATAGACTAGCTAGAATCAAACTTTCACTGTTCTATCTACTATTGATTCTAGCTGGTCTAGAATCAATAGATTAGAATTCTAGAACCATATACAAGACGTCACATACAAACTAGTGCTATTCTATTGATTCTATTAGAATCAAACAGAAAATTTGATTCTAGATTCAAATAGATTTGAATCTATTTATTCAATAGTGAAAAAGTCTTTTCTAAAATGACGTCTTGCATATGACTCATAGAAATAGTAGATAGACTAGCTAGAATCAATAGATTAGAATTCTAGAACCATATGCAAGACGTCACATACGAACTAGTGCTATTCTATTGATTCTATTAGAATCAAACAGAAAGTTTGATTCTAGATTCAAATAGATTTGAATCTATTTATTGAATAGTGAAAAAGTCTTTTCTAAAATGACATCTTGCATATGACTCATAGAAATAGTAGATAGACTAGCTAGAATCAAACTTTCACTGTTCTATCTACTATTGATTCTAGCTGGTCTAGAATCAATAGATTAGAATTCTAGAACCATATACAAGACGTCACATACGAACTAGTGCTATTCTATTGATTCTATTAGAATCAACAGAAAGTTTGATTTCAGATTCAAATATATTTGAATCAATTTATTGAATAGTGAAAAAGTCTTTTCTAAAATGACGTCTTGCATATGACTCATAGAAATAGTAGATAGACTAGCCAGAGTCAATAGATTAGAATTCTAGAACCATATGCAAGACGTCACATACGAACTAGTTCT
>NW_027062953.1:0-60797 GCF_032884065.1 Artemia franciscana
AATTCGTATATTAATTCTTTTTTTGGCTAAATGGCTTTCTCTTAGTTTTGATCAGTCGATTTTGAAGAAAAAGGGATGGGGAAGCAGGCCTAGTTGCCCTCCAATTTTTCGGTTACTTAAAAAGGCTACTAGAACTTTTAATTGTTAACGAACGTTTTTATTAGTAAAAAATATACGTAACTTAAGAATTAACTTACGTAACAAACTTTTAAATTTCTATATTTTTATTATGTATACGAGAGGGTTTGTACCCTCGTTAATACCTTGCTCTTTACACTAAATTGTAAGTTTTGTCCCAATTCTTTAAGAATGACCCCTGAATCAGAAAGGCCGTAGAATAAATAGTTGAAATTACTAAAAATACTTTAGCATAAAGAGCGAGGTATTTATCTCCTCCTAAATACCTCGCTCTTTGTGCTAAAGTATTTTTAGAACCCCTCATATGCGTAATAATCTCTGTTCGTTTTAAGTTTCAATGCTTCTCCTTACTTTCAATTGAAAAAACGTTTTCATGTTTATTTTTTCATTGTTTTTTTATAGTAATGCTAGAAAACCCTACGCCCTTTCCATTGAATTTTTCGTCCCCCATGACCTATTCCTCCAAGGGATGATCCTGCCATATAGCCCCCTCCCCTCAACCCCACCCCCCAAACCAAAAAAATTCCCCTGTAAAACTTCTGTACACTTCCCAATAACAATTACTGTATGTAAACACTGGTCAAAGTTTGTAACGTGCAGCCCCTCCCCCAGGGATTGTGGGGGAGTAAGTCATTCCCAAAGACATAGTTTTTGTGGTTTTCGACTATGCGGAACAAAATGGCTATCTCAAAATTTTGATTCGTTGACTTTGGGAAAAAATGAGCGTGGGATTCTATGACAGTGGGATTCGTGGGATTTCTATTATACTCGTTAAGATTCTATGACATTTAGGGGTTGTTTCTCCCTGTTTTCCAAAATAAGGCAAATTTTCTCAGGCTCGTAACTTTTGATGGCAAAGATTAAATTTTAGCATCAAAATGTCGTTTTTAAGAGTTTTGTTTATTATTGAGCCGGGTCGCTCCTTACTACAGTTCGTTATCACGAACTGTTTGAAAGCAGCATAAAAATCCGATTCGTTGTATGTATGCATTGGTATCAAAATTTTGTTTTCAGAGTTTCGGTTAATATCGAGCGGGGGGGTCTCTCTTTACTTGTAGTGCATTACCACGAACTGTTTGATGTTCATTCTGAATTTGTTAGAACCCCCAAGAATTTTTTCAGAGAAAATTGGATGAGGTATCAAAAAACAAGCAAACTTAAATAAAATCTGTTCATGTTCCACCAAATGCCTTACTAGCATCATACCCAGTGTCGTACAAAATCGTGCAATTTAAAAAAAAACAACACATAATCCCAAAAGCCTTTGTTTTGCCAGCAGCTGTTGGTTGATATGGTCAAAACTGGCCAATTCTACGTGAATCAGATTCGACAGATACCGTTTGCTAATAATAAAATTGGCAGAATTGGCAAAATTGGCAGAATTATTTCGTACATGAAAGGGGCTGCTTCCTCATCAACGCCCTGCTCTTTACGCTAAAGTTTGACTCTTTCTCTTAACTCTACCTTTTAAAACAGTAAAAAACATTAGCGTAAAGAGCGGGGCATTGATGAGGAAGCAGCCCCTTCCATATACGAAGTCATTTCTTTTCGTTTTAAGTTTTAATGCCGATCCTTACTTTCCGTTAAAAAAACTTGTTTTTTTTTTACTTAATTTCTGAACGTTTTTGAATCCATGCATGTTTTGATTTTGGCTCTCCGCAGATGAATAATTAAAACTAACATATTTCTTTTTTTTACAGAATGGCTTTCTCATAGGTTTTATCGAATGATTTTGAGAAAAAAGGAGCGGGGGAGGAGGCCTAGTTGGCCTCCGATTTTTTGGTTACTTATAAAGGCAACTAGAACTTTTAATTTTTTACGAGTGTTTTTATTAGCAAAAGTTATACGTAACTTACAAATTAGCTTACGTAACGAACTACTGTATTCTCATGTTTTTATTACGTATATGATGGAGCTCACCCCCTCGTCAGTACCTCGCTCTTTACACTAAAGCTTAAATTTTGTTTCGATTTCTTGAGAATGACCCCTGAATCACAAAAGCCTTAGAATAAATAGTTGAAAATTACTAAAAATACTTCAGTATTTTACGCAAATTTTGCCCCGATTCCTTAAGAACGACCCCTGAATCACAAGGGCCATAGAATAAATAGTTGAAATTACAAAGAATACTTTAGCGTAAAGAGCGAGGTATTACGAGAAGGTGAAACCCTCATATGCGTAATAATTTCTGTTCGTTTTAAGTTTTAATGCTGCTCCTTACTTTCAGTTGAAAAAAACTTTTCATATTTATTTTTCATTATTTTTTTAATAAAGCTAGAAAATCCTGCGCCCCTTTCATTGAAATTCTCTTCCCCCATGACAAATTCCTAAAAATCCATGTGAAAACGTCTGTACACTTCCCAGTAACCATTACAATATGTAAATTAAATTAAAAAAAAATAGTTTTTTTAACTGAAAGTAAAGAGTGACATTAAAACTTAAAACAAACAGAAATTACTCCGTGTATGAAAGGGGCTGTTCCCTTCTCAACGCCCCGCTCTTTACGCTAAAGTTTGACTCTTTCTCTCAATTCTACTTTATTAAACTCTTTCTCTCAATTATACTTTACTAAAGAGTATAAACTTTAGTGTAAAGAGCGGTGCGTTGAGAAGGGAACAAATAAACACACACCCGTGATCTGTCTTCTGGCAAAAAAAATGCAAAATTCCACAATTTTGTAGATAGGAGCTTGAAACTTCTAAATTAGGGGTTTTCTGATACGCAGAATCTGATTGTATTTAATATTGTACGACTTTTTACGCAGAATCTGATTGTATTTAATATTATACGACGTTAATATTCTACGAATTTGAGGGGGGTTTTACCCCTATTTTCTATAATAAGGCAAATTTTCTAAGGTAAGTTCTTAAATTTGGAAATTTTGCAATGCTACGAAAAATGTCACAGGAAATCAAGCACAGGAAAAAAGAGAAATTTAAGGGCACCGAAACTTGTTCCTCGAAGTTCCTCTATAAAAAGAAGGCAAGGCATGATGTAAATCTTATATTCGCAAATTAAGAAACCTATAAAGGATAGGATGGGGCAGAAAACGAACAGTGTTTTTTGCCTAGATGTTAAGCATGTTCATATCAACACCGGTGCTGCCAGAGGTTTTGTTTAGAGTCGCACCACTGTAAAAGGAAAAATGTGCCAAAAGCTCCATTTTTAAATGCAAATATGCCAAATGAACGGCTCCAATCCAAAAAAAGTGCCTATTTAGAAAAATTAATGCACAAACGGCTCTAATAAACACCAAAACGGTGCTAATGCGCCCCATCTGGCCACTCTGAACGCGTCTCATTGACATTATTCATATTGGCATAAACTGAAGATGCAGTGATGTAGTCTCGGAAGCGCTTTCTTCTTGAAACTGATGTTATGTAATTAACTAATCTCGTCATATTTCATATCACTTAGACGATACATTACAGGCTTAGTATCTAAGATTTTTGACACTTTAAACAGTTCAGTGGACAACAAATATTTTCTTTTTTCAAAAATATAACTAATTCGACTTATTTGAACTGTATTGTCAAAATTTCCTATTGTTCTTCTTGTTTTTGGTGTTTGTATCACCAACATTGAATTCCTCCATTTTTAATTGCCTTTCATTGGAATATCGTTTAAAAAAATTACAAGCGTATCATGATCCCTCCCAATGAACTTCAAGAGAAGTAAAATTTGACAGGGATTGATGTGGGTGTTGGTTATAATTCAACATGATTTTATCTAAACCATGAATAAAAGCAGTATTATTTTTCAATGTACAATGTCTCGAGATTAAAAGTCGAATAGTTTGCATCAATTGTTCTACAAGGACCACCTTTATTGGAATATGACTATGATGGAAAATTGTATTAGATTTTAGTAAAACCTTTCTTATATGCAGATTAACAAATTTACAACATGGAACTGTTTGAATTTTTCTATAAGAATCTTGTTCAAAGATGTTTTCAAGGACTTCAGCAACCATAATTGAATTAATGGCCATAATTAACTTAAAGAACATATTGACCATAATTAAAGAACATATGCATAACGACTAAAGACACTGATTGCAAGTAAAATATACTTGTACAGACTATTTTGACGCCTATGAACCTTGTCTAGAGCCAAAAGAAACGCTTGTTATATATGCAATGGGGAAAAGGCTTTAGTTTTTCGACTTTGAGTTCGACTATAGAGTTCGACTTTTCGAACTCTATAATTTTGATGGAGAGTGTAACTTGGTTCACTCTAAAAACTAGTATATCGCTAGCTTGTTTGGAAGTTCAGTGACTCGAGCAAATGTGGTAAGGGAACTTAAACTTCCCGCTTCACTGATATTACCATAAGCACGTTTTATAACCTGAGCCAATTTGAATGTAAACCTGTTGTGAAGTCTCCACTACCCTTTTGGATTTTAACTGGTGATGCACTGATGTTAAGACGCCTTCGCTTGCTGCTTTTTAATAGGGAATTATCATCACCATTTGGTGTTTAGTATTTTCCAAAAAAGATTTAAAATCATCTTTTGACATTTAACCCTATTTTCTATTCCATTTAAAATTTATTTACCCAATAAGACTTTTTGGGAAGTTTGATGGCTTAAAAAACTTACACAGATGACGGTCAAATGATTCAATTATGTTAAGATTTGTAATCGAATCTGATGTCAAATCCATTATATTGTAGGTCTTGCCATGAATTTTAGCCTCATTCCTTTGCCATGCATTTTAACCCCAATATATCACTTGTCATGTATATTTTACAATAATAATATCCATTTTTACACCCTCACTTTGCCCAAAATTTTTTAAGCCTATTCATAGTTGGCAGTGGTGCACTGACGGTCATGAAGGGTAAATTTAAAGCTGAAATTTCGGAAGGGTACCTACCGTCTGGGAAGTAACGATGTTGTTAGACACCAAGATGAGGATATGAGAGAGACTTTCCAGGCGTTGAATACTAAACTTGAGAGTTTAAAACTTGACAATGTGGACTCTGGCTCGAATAATTTTAGAAAACCAATTTGTGAAGTTGCTGATTGTATCTTGAGGAAGAAAGTTAGGACTATAGCCAGGAATATTAGTGAAAAGGCTTTATGTTTGATAGAGAAGAGACGGGGCTTGTTCAAGAATTATCTGAGTGATGGATCATTTGAAATCAAAAGGAATGTAAAGAAAGTGAAGAAAACATTAAAATGTGAACTAAGAAGGTATTAAGTGGAGAACGTGGAAAAAAATCCCGATAACCTGGAAGGTGCAGCTAGACAGCATAATAGTAAAACACTGTTCTGGAATGTTAATAAATTGTGAAGGTGTGAGTCAATCCAAACTTGTTCCAGTTAAATATAGGAACAGGGCCACAATTAGTGATAAGGAAAGAATTAAAAGAGATGGGTGGAACATTTTGAGACTATGCCAAACTGAAATACATTTGCAGGAAAAGGTATAGAGAAAAATGAAATATTTTGAGATACCTTGGATGTGAAGGAAGATTTATTTTGTGAGGAGAGATTAGAAAAATTACTAAAATCATTGAGAACACTAAGACTCTAGGTGCTGATCGTGTGGTAAATAAGTTTCTTAAATATTGTGCCACTGAATTTAGAAATAAGTTACTGAAAATTATGAATATGGTTTTGGAAAAAGGGGGAGTACCTAAGGATCTTAGAAAAACTCTAATTAGACCACTGTAAAAGAAGGGTGATAAGAATGTTTGTCGTAATTATCGAGCCATTAGTCTGGTCTCTGTAGGTATCAAATTACTTAGTAATATGATACTTTTTAGACTGAGAGATGCCGTAGACAGTGTTTTAAGAGAAGAACAGTCCGGTTTTAGAAAACGTAGGGGATGTGTCGACCAAATTTTCACAATTAGGTCAATAATTGAGAAGGGCCTTAGTTGTCAAACACCTTTGGTCCTCAGTTTTATAGATTATGAGCAAGCGTTCAATGCTGTTGATAGAAGAGCTTAGCAAAGGTCTTATTCTTGTATGTATTAGAGTGATTAGTGATATTTACATGAATAACACTGCTGCGGTTATGGTAGGAAATGAGGTCAGTAGCTGGTTTTTTATTAAATCGGGGGTTAAGTAGGGTTATGTTCTATCCCCCTTTATTTGGATTATTTTGATGGACTTTGTCCTAAAGAACACAAGAATGTCAATTGGAGAGCAAGGAATAAAATGGGGATAAAAACTCTTCTGAATTTCGATTATGCTGATGATTTAAGTATCCTAGATGAAAGTGTGAGCAAAATGACGAACTTTTAGAGGTTTTGCCAGTTCAGGGTGCTAGAATAGGTTTGAAAATTAGTCATACTAAGATTAAGTTACTGAGGATAAGAATAAATGAAGATGAAAAGGTAAAGTCGGGTTACGAAAAGATTAATCAGGTAGGCAGCTTCACTTAACTTGATAGTATTAGTAGTAAAGACGGCCGGAGCAGTAAATATGTTAAAAGTATAATAGCCAAGGCTTAGAGCGTGTTTTCACAGTTAAAAAAAGTTCTGAAGAATAAGAAGATAAGTTTGCAAGCCAAGACTAGAATAATGGAAGGTACAGGGTTGACGGTGACAAAAATAGGTCTGAAGCATGGGCACTCCTGAAAGTGGATGAAGATTTGCTAGATATTTTCCAGAGAACTTGCCTACAGATTCTTCTGGGTACCCAGCTGACTGACCGCATTGCAAACAGTAGGCGGTACGAAAAATAAGTCGCAATCCCACTTTCTAGGGCTGTAATGAAATGAAGGTTGAGATGGCTCGGGCGCGTTCTGAAGATAAAGGATGACAGACTGCCGGAGATTTTACTTTTCGGCCAACTGTCTAGGGCTACACGGAAAACAGTCGTCCTCGTTTGGGGTGGAAGGATGTCATAAATAAAGACTTAAAGGAGACGGGAACTGCCGGGGAAGGGGTAAAGAGGGAAGTTTTGAATAGATTGGGATGGAGGAGGAGCGTGTGAAGCTGTGTTGGCCTCAGGTGGCTTGGTGCTGCATTGAGTTGTTAGTAGGAGTAGTAGTAGTAGCCCTTGCAGGGATGGGCCCAATTTGTTCCTACAAATCAGGTTGTGTAACATATTGACCAGCAGCCCCCCCTCTATAAAATTCAGGACCAAATCTCTCATTCATACCCCCTTAGAAATTCTTGAATACAAAACCAAATTTCTAATTCATACCCCTTTAGAGACTCTTACATTCAGGGCCAAATTTCTCGTTCTTACCCCTTTATTAAATTTCAACTTAGAAAAAGATTTAAAGTTAAGTCTTATAGAGTCTGGAATTTAGCAGTTAAATTCAATACTTTATGGGATACGTGCCTTTAATACAAGTCGAATTATTTGTTGTTGTGGCGAACAAAAATTACTCAAGAGTAGAAATGTTCCTTTTTGAATCAACCAATCAAAATCAAATATCTATTACTGGTTTATTTGAACCTTGTGTTTTTGAACTCAGAACCAGAAGGGAAATCCTTGTTACAAAAATAACTCTCGGGAGTGGAGAATGGTCAATGTATCATGATTGGGAAATACCTGCAGTATTGCAACATTTAGCAGTAGAGGTCACATGCCCAGGTCGTATACCAAGTTCTTGTTTAGAAATCTAGTTTTTGTGTCTTATATTAGCGCGACGCAGGCAGCTAGAAAATTCAGTTCTAGGGCATCAGGTACAGTTCCTCTAGTCTTCGGGTACGGTCCCAAGGGAATCTATACTATTTAGGAGACTCGAACATCACTGAGATTATTCTGTCTCCCAGGTTACGAGGGATTATCTACAGAGCCTTCTTATTCTGTTAGCAATTTAGCTCCCATATCTCATATCAACATTAAGCTACCAAGACCTAGAAAAGTCCCAAGCACCTCATAGCAACGATCCCCCCTTAAGCAAACACACACCAACTTCCCCCATAAACTATATATAACCAACCCCCCCCCCCCGTAACATTTGGTGCGGTCAGAAAAAGAAGATAGTAAAAGGAACTGTAGGTACCTAACACCATGAATGTCTATTGACATAGACAATTATGATTATTTACAAATTATTTTTTGATTTTTAAGTGCAGTGCAATTTTATTTCTATTTATGCATTTTTTTTATACATTCAAAAATAATCAAAATCTTTAAGAATTTAAATAAAACATTAATAAAAATTAAAAATTATTATAAAATATTGTATACCGCACACCTTTTAAAAGAGGACTACAATAAATATGGCGCAAGATCAAGATGAACTACTAAAAGCGTAACAAATTATTGCAACTTCAGTAGAAATTGCAAAATCATTACCAGAATATGAAGGAGACACGGACGTTGACCAATTCAGCATCCATTTAGGACAATTCGTATAAATGACAAAAAAATGACCTAAAAGTACTAAAAGGCATGCTGCTCTTAAGACTAAAAGGACAGGCGCTAACGTCTTTAAAACAAATTGAAAACACAATAGGCACAGAAGCCACCTCAACAAATAACTCGATAGAGTTATTGCAACAGGCTTTCCATAAAAGATTCGTTGACACAAGTTCATTGAATAAACTGAAACATGGCCTAGTAACATTTGAAAAGACTCAAAACGCAAGGGAATATTAGCACAAAATTAGAATTGCAACAGAAGCGCGATACGGTCCAGGAGAAGGGGAATTATATGAAAAAATAATACTTAATGCATTTAAACAGGGACTCAACCCAAAATTATATCGCCTACTAATAGCTAAAAATATTGATGACTTAGAACTAGCAGTTCAGGAAGTGGAAAGAGCCATTGAAATAGATTCAATTGTCCTACAGCATCAAAAACTATCAATAATCTCTGTAGAAAATAAAACCCCTATAAAATCAAGAGATTCCTCCCCACAATTTTTCTCCCGAGAATCGTGGCCAAAACCCATTCGAAATCAAATTCGAACCACCATACCTCCAAGACAAGTACGTTTTGCCCCCAATAATCAATTGAGAGCAAACACCAATAATGAACCACTAAGGTGCTACACCTGTAACCGGTTAGGCCATATTGCAAGAAATTGTTTTGCAAACAATAATTATCACCCAAATTTTAGGGGAACGAGCAACCGTTTGTCCAGGGGAACAAACTATAGTGGGTACGCCCCAAGAGGCAATCGAGAGAACACCTTTTTAACAAGAGTTAATTACCCAACCATAAAATCAAAATTTCGAACGCAATACGTATCAGTATCGTGGAGGGTATCGTGGAAGGACAAACCAACCTAGTAACGGTTGGAATAGAAATGCAAGAGGAAGTTATATCAGCCGATGTCAACGATATAACAACTCCAACTCAAATTAAAATCAAGGAAACCAAAGTAGAACAAATGAAAGTTCTACACCTAACATCTGAGAACCCCAGGGAAACGATACAAGCCTCAAAAATTCGTAGGACCAAAATTTGGTGGCAAAATAATTTATAGGTCCCCACCCGTGATTATACCATTTTTGAGTGCAAATAATAATAATATGTTACCAATATTTGAAAATTTTCATGCAGAGAATATTTATTTCTCAGCCCTTATAGATTTAGGAGCAACAGTAAATGTAATAAATACATCCGTATTTAATAAATTGCCCAATTATATTAAACGACGAATGAGCAATATCTGTCCCAATTTATCAAGCGTAACCGGACATGATCTGGATATAAAGGGAACTGTGTACCTAGCCTTGCGCAAGGACAACAGAAATTTCCATATTCGATTTTAAATTTGTAAAATTTCCCATACGAAGCCATAATAGGCGCTATTTTTTTAAAAGCCAACAAAATATTATTGGATGCAGCAAATTCAAAGTTTATCTATCCGACGGAAACCAAATCAATAATAAATAACATACAAGCAAACAAGGTAAAGGAAAACATAGGCAATATGAAAGAGTAAAGGAAGAACCAAATTCAAGAAATCTCTTATTTATGGAAGAAACTAGCAAGTGTAGAGATTCCCAGGAAAAAAACCAGCAGATAATATGCTAAATTCAATAGAAGAAAATCATAAAGAAAAATACTATGGATTTGTAGTAGGAAAGACAAAAATTCCCCCAAAATCAATGCAGAGGGTCCAAATATCGCAAATTTTAGGACCCATTAATGATAAAAATGAAATCTGGATAGCCTCATCGTCGGAGGATATCCCAAAAAATATAACCTGTGAAGAACAAATTATAAATTACGAAAAGGGTGAAGGTTACATTTGGGTAACAAACACTCGCGAAAATGACCTGATTACCCTAAGCAAAGGAACATGCTTAGTAGGGATACAAGTAGTATCGGAAACCGATATTAATAATTGGAAACAGTCGGAAAAAAACTTAGTGAATAATATAAACATTCAAACTAACAAGGAATACCCCCTGACAAGAATTCAATTTCTTGAAAAATTGGAACTAAGTCACATAACGGACATTCCATTTAAACAAAAATTATGCGACTTATTATGGGAATATAAAGATGTTTTCTTGACATCTGAAGATGACATAGGACTTATCCCGTTTCATGAACACGCAATACAAACTACGGGACTACCGGTGGCAAAACAGCCCTACCGTATTCCTTATAAACATAAATAATGGCTAATAAATAAAATACAGGAACTCGAAAAGAACAAAATCATAAGACCAAGCATAGGTCCATATTCTGCACCCGTCATACTTGTGCCAAAGAAAAATAACGATCTTAGACTGGTAGTAGATGATAGAGCCCTAAATAAACAGGTAGTCAGTGACCAATTTCTCCTACCTAGAATAGATGAAATTCTAGATTCCATATCAAATAAAAATAAAATATTTACTTCCCTAGATTTGACTCAAGGCTATCATCAAGTAAAAATAGCAGAGGGGGATGTTTACAAAACTGCTTTTTCTACGACAGAATGTGGCTCTTATGAATACTTAAGAGTACCGTTTGGACTAAAAACTAGTTCAAGTGCATTGTGTAGACCCTTACTTCATTTATTAAGAGGTCTAAATAATATCATTCACTTTGTGGATGACGTCATAGCAATGGACAAAGATCCTGAAGACCATTTAGTAACTCTAGCTAAAGCACTTGAGAAATTTAGAGAAGGTAATTTAAAATGTAGACCAGAAAAAGTAAATCTTTTTCAAACAAAACTAAAATTTTTAGGAGTAGTTGTAACACAAGGACAAATTTCCCCAGACCCTGAAAAGATCAAGTCTGTAAAAAATACAAATCCCCCCAAACTATTAAACAATTACGTGGAATCTTAGGTTTAATGAGTTATTTTCGAAAATTTATAAGGAATTACGCACAAGTAGCGAAACCTCTAACGGACCTCACTAGAGGGAACCCACAAAAAATTACTTGGTCTAAAATAGCTCAAGATTCATTAGATCATTTAAAAATGCTCTAACTTCAGAACCTATTTTATCATTACCCGATTTCCAAACAGGACAATTGGTTGTTACAACGGGAACGGATGCCTCAACCAAGAGAATTGGAGCGATTCTCTCCCGAATAGTTAATGGGGAAGAAAGAGTAATAGCGTACGCTTCTCGTACCCTTACACCCGTAGAAAGTAATTATTCTGCTACACAGCTTGAATTATTATCAATTATCCACCATATGGACAAGTTCAGACACTATTTGGTAGGCAGAAAATCTTAACTGCGTTCGGACCACAAGAGCCTTCAATACTTGCAAACTTTCAAAAAGCCGATAGGTATACTCGCAAGATGGATACTAAAAATCCAAGATTTGGACTATAAATTTGAATATCTTAAGGGAAAACAAAACGCCCCATGTGATTATCTAAGTAGATTTCCAGATAATACTCCCGCTGAAAATGAAAACGAAGAAGTAAACACAATAAAAGCAAAATATGCTCCAAACAATAGCAGTTTAAAAATAAAAACCAATAACCAAGTTGAGGAAGAACACAAAGACAAAGACCACTTTCCTTAAATAATATAAAAAAATATCAAAAGAAAGACAATACTTGCGCTGCTCTAATAGGATATTTCTTATATGATAAAGAGCTACCTGATGAAATTAAATCTTTCAAAAAAGAAATTTTTACTTGTGAAACATGTAATTTAAGAAAAATCCCCAAATCTACCCTAATCCAACAATAGGAAGGACTCCCAGGGCTAGGTTTCCATTTGATATAGTTTCTTTTGATTTACATGGTACTAGCGGAGGATTACCCACGTCTAACAAAGGACACACCTGCGTACTTCCAGTAATCGATCATTTTTCTGGTTTCATATATGCTAAACCATTAAAAAATCAGAGCGCTTACACTACGTCAAAAGCCCTTGCTAAAATATTCCTTAATTTCGGTATTCCTAATACAGTATTAAGCGACAATGGTCCTAATTTCGTATAAAAAGTAACCAAGGACTTAATGTCTTTCCTTCAAATAAATAAATTAGTAACAACCCCGTATCACCCCTAAGCAAATGGCAAAATCGAAAACAGGCATAAGCTATTCTCAAATATTTTAAGCATTTATACGAAAGAAAATCGAAGAAATTGGCACGAAACCTTACCATATTTAACAAATGTAATTCATACAGCTTACTCCCCAGTTATACGTGATAACCCATTTTATATATTATTTGGACGAGATTTTCGAATCCCATATAATGAAATTATAAAATCGAGACAATACTATAATGACTCTGAAGATTATAAACAAGAATTTATCAATAGAATGAGAAATTTGGTTTTGTATTCAAGAATTTCCAAGGGGGTATGAATGAGAAATTTGGTCCTGAATTTTAAAGAGGGGGGCTGCTGGTCTATATGTTACAAATCCCTTTTCCCATTTTAGATTGATGTCCCCATCAATCAGTCTAATCTCTTTCTTTAAACATTGCATTTTTTTTATTCTAATTGCCTATTAAAATTTTTACTATAATTCCATAGCCTTATAATGATTATTCAAAATTTTATAGATATATTTTCCTACACCTTGTATGGATCCTGCACCTAACACTTATAAAAATTGTATAATGACAGCACTTGACATCAACTGTGTTGACACATGAATACTTGGTTCCAATTGTTTGTTTTTGTTTGAATTATAAACAATTTTATATGTTAAATTTAATTCTCAATTGATCCCAGGTATTTTAACAATAAAGTGTAAAAATATACAAAATTATATAAAAAAATTACCACTGGTACTTCTATTTAATTTAAACTTCTAATTCACTGTTTGGCACTTTAATTGTTCATAACTTATTATTTTGGTATATTATTTTCACACCATTCACAATTTTCGTGTCCTTGCCCTATTTAATGATTGAACTAATATATTGTCTTTTTCTAATCTATCACCTCTAAGTGTTTTTGTTGCTTAGAATTTTAGCAATTGTAAAGTCTGTCTTGTTTTTTACGCTTCTTCGAAATGGGAAGCGCGGGACCCAGAACACCTATCCCCAGCACTTTAAGTACGAAAGTACAGCCTGTACTACGGCTCTTCCGTCCCGTTCCCGCTCTCTTCTGCATTTGCATTGTTTTAAGCGTTATTTTTATTGTCTTATAAGTCAATCGACTTAGGTAGTATTCAAGACCTTACTTGGCATGTTGATGCATAAGTTATAAAATTAGGATTTAGGATGTTATGTTCTAAATCTTCATCTAGGTCTGCGACGTTGCTGATGTTGGGTTTCCATATTGATACAGGTTATCAGCTATGGTGTCTTCGTGGGTGTGTGGTGGTTGTATCCGCAGGCTGGATATTACGTCTTCTCTAGTCTACGGCGTTCAGTTGGAAAGATGAAAATGATTGTAGTACAATAGATGGCACTATTTGATGTGTCACTTGGATGATAGCTGTCTGGTTGAATCAGATGTGTTTTCTGGGCATTTTTCGGTGGTTGATAAATCATAATAGGCTTTTTCAGTTTCTGACCATGACATATCGTCGGCCAGTGTCAGAATATGCCAAATTCTGTAATAAAAATTTCCAAGCAGAATCATGTTGTTAACACATAAAATAATACTAACGATACGTAACTAAGAAGCATTATTATAACATAATAATTGAATAGCAGTAACATTATTTAAAAATTCAAAAGGAAATCGAATGTACAATAATTCTCTTAGGTACATTCGAAGTAACGTTAGGTATATAAGGCTATATAGCAATTAAGAATATTCTTATGTGTATTACTCTAACACTATATCATTATGGTGACATGTAAATATAAAAACACTGAACATAAAGGGGGTGGTTAAATATAAGATTACATAGAGGTCTTAATTTACTCTGGATCGTAATTTTATCCAATTTTCTGAAATTTCAATGCATTATATGTCGAAAAATAATACAATTTTGCATCATAGCCTTTCAATCGCCATGCCTTGGAATATTTTAGTGTGGAAATACAGTAGTGAAATTACAAGAGACGGAGGCCTTACTTTACATAAGATTTTCTGCCAAAAGTATTTTTGATGTAAACGCCAAAAAGAAATACAGTATATTGCATCTTAGCCTTTTAGCTGTTATACACCAACAATATTTCTTACAGTAGGGAAAGGATATGTGAACATACGGGAAAAGACCTCCCGATCTTCCTGTATTCTCAAATCCTCCCTGTTATAATGGCTTAAATATCATCAGGAGTAGTGGGGTTTAATTGATGCATCTCTTGTGCCTCAATTACATCATTATTTGTCCTTCTTCGCTTCAAGAGTTTTCCATAGTTTGTTGTTAGTTGCGCTCTTATTGTTAGTGAAATAAGAAATACCATGAATATAGTGATTATAATATTATACCATGAATTTGGTGAGAATAATCCGTATTGACTCTCTACGTATTTTAACCTTTGGTCTCCGTTAGTGAATAAGAGTATTTGCAAATCTAATGATTCCTTTATTTTTGTTAACTGCATTGTACCTTTAATCTTTTCTATTGTTGGCCATATGGATGTTATAGATTCCTCGTTGCTTATATTCGGAATTGTGAAAGACAAGTTTATTCCTTGAAAGTGTATAATTTTTGGGCTCATGACGTTAGTGCTGGTTGTGATTAGAGGTGTTTGCACAGTTTTTTCTTTAGTTACAAGTCTGCAACCTTGTTTGATTGTAATAGTTCCAACGTACTGTAACAATATTTCGGTTCGATAACTTGGGTCAATTTTTTTTGTATTGTTGTAGCAGGATAGGGTTCCTACCGTCTTTTTAGGTACTGTAAATAACCATAAATCGTTCCGTAAATTAATGAAAGTTTCTCTTTTGGTGCTTCCTATTTGGGCTTCACAAGAGTCGGAAATATTTTGTTGCTGTGATTCCTTCAGGAACAGATCTAGCATGCATGATCCTATTTTTACATTATATATAGGCAATGTTAGTTGGCAAAACAAATTTTTAAATGAAAAGCATTCCTTTGATTCTTGGGCATTAGCTAGTGCGTATTTTCTCCTGTCTTGATCTATTAACATATATTCTGCTTCTGGGATGATGCTCATGAAGGGGTTTGTCTCTTTTATGTTAATGGGGAAAGTAGATATTTTGTATAGGTCATATATGGATTGTTGACTAATTAATAGAATTGTGACTACAGCAAATAGTTGTTCATTAATTTCGGTTATATGCACCTTTAGTTTGGTATAATATAGAAATAAGTTAGCTACTTCTGGTTCTACTGGTAAGTGGAGACCAAATGTTAAGTGAGTTTTTATCTCGTTTAGAATGTCCTTTAGATCCGAGGGATCTACTAAGTCGTAAGAAAGGGATCCTCCTGTTAATTCAAATAATGCGAATTCAAATTTACTGACATCCGTAGCTAAGTTCAACAATGACATAATAACAATGTCGAGTGACACCGTTGTTGGGCATGAATCAGAGATTACTCTATCTACTTCATTTTTTAAATAATTCATTGTGTTGACTTTTCTTGAGATTTTTTTGGATATGGCCTCAATTTTATCTTTTTGATAGTTGGCGATAGTTGCTTGTATTTTTTGTACATGTAGTGTTGTATTCATGGCTGTGTTGAGCCTTTTAACATTATCTCTTAATATATTTAAATCTTCTTCGGTGGACAAACCGAATAGACAAGAAGCAAGCTCCCCAACTATTGGGATTAAACTTTTCGATCTTTTATATTTACTCCTTCAGAAAAATACTTCAAACATACGCGTTTTGCTTTGTTTAAGTTTTTGTATTTCTGTATTGAATAGTTCAAATAACGCTTCCAACCTTTTTCTATATAATATAAGGAATGCCTGATGAGTTGATATCTTATGAGCATTTACCATGGTTAGAACTCCGGGAGGAGTTCTAACTCATTCTTTGCTGGTTCGTCAGCCATGGCTAGTCGTGCGCAAGTTTTTTTACCGTCTATAGTCAAACATTCTCTCCAGTGATTTTCATCTTGGCATTTTTTGTCTCCATCCATACATTGTGCTCTACCATAGTCGGTGTCGACAAAAGGGATTTGCCATCTAACTTGTATTCTTCCTCTCTTCATAGAAGTCCATATCCAACTAGTGGATCTGTATGGTTGCCTTACTATTATTAAAATTTCATTGTTGTTATTTGGCATCAATACACTGGGGATAGTTTTTGTAGTAATTTCTGATATTGAGGTGTCTAATTCTATTGGTTGTGGGTCAGTGGTCGTGGGGATTGACCTGGCGAAAATGACAGAAGAAACAGCCGAGGAGGCTGCTCAAATAGTTAATTCAAAGAGAAATTTTAGTATAAATCCTACAATGGCAGAAGAAACAGCCGAGGAATCTGCTCAAAGGGTTAATGCCAAAAGGCTTGCGGCTGAAGAACGCAAAACTGCGCAGTTAGATGAAAATCCATCTGGACAGCGAGAGTCAAAACGTATCGTAACTGAAAATGATAGCGATGATGATTGGGTTTGGGATTTTGACTTGGATAAGGTAATCAATGCCTACCAGATTTTAGTTAAAAAAAAACAAAGGTTCGGCGATATGTATTTCATAGTGACGCTGAAAAATAAAGAAGAAAAAGATAACTGAAAAAAGAAAAAAGGTAAAAAACTAAAAAAAACTAAAAAGACAAAAACTAAAAAAACTAAAAAATAATTAAAAAAAGAAAAAACCTAAAAATAAAAAATGTAAAAATAAAAAAAGCTGAAAAACTAAAAAAAAAGAAAAAACTAAAAAAAACTGGGAATTGCAGAAATATTTCAATATATTTTGACAAGAGATTAATGTAATTCGAAAACTCTAAAACAGATACCCAAAATTGGAGGTTTTTTTATAAATTGTTGGAGCTTTAGCATGCTTGGCACGTAAAGATTTCTCAAGTGTCAATGTTAGAATGAACATTGATAAATTGAAGAAAACAAATCAATAAAAAGAAGAAACTAAAAAAAGAAAAACTAAAAAAGAACTAAGAAAAGAAAATCTAAAAGAGAAAAAAAACTAAAAAAGAAACTGTATCTATATATATAAAAATAAGCTGTATATATGCATGTTTGTTTGTGGGTTTGCATTTGACGTCATTATAAGAAGAGACTACAGACCGGGACACCGGGACACAAATGACGACCGGGACAGAGGGAATATAAATGATGACCAGGACACTCAAAGAGAAATTACAGACAAGGACATCGGGACACAAATGACGACCGGGACACCGGGACAGAGGAAATATAAATGACGACCGGGATACTCAAAGAGAAATTACAGACTGGGATACCGGGACACAAATGACGACCAGGACACAGTGAAACAACTACAACGGGGACGCCGGGGGGCAAAGGGGGATATATAAATGACGACGGGGACACAGGGAATGTTCTAGTTAAAAACATATATATATATATATATATATATATATATATATATATATATATATATATATATATATATATATATATATATACATATATATATATATATATATATATATATTTATATATATATATATATATATATATATATATATATATATATATATATATATATATATATATATATATATATATATATATATATATATATATATATATATATATATATATATATATATATATATATATATATATATATATATATATATATATATATATATATATATATGTATCTATTTTCACAGGTGGGACACAGGGACACAACTACAATGGCGCGTAACTAATATTGCGCGTAACGACTTACGCGCGCGGGGGGTTTGGGTGGTGGTTGCGAAGCGCCCCCACCAATTAGGTCTTGGGGGTTGTGCGAAGTGCCACCCCAACAGCTAGTTTATTTATATATATATATATATATATATATATATATATATATATATATATATATATATATATATATATATGCTACTACTACTACTACTACTACTACTACTACTAATAACTCACTGCAGCACCAAGCCGCCTGAGGCCAACACAGCTACGCACGCTCCCCCTCCAACCTAATCTATTTAAAGCCTCCCTCTTTACACCCTCCCAGGAAGTATCGTTTCCTTTAAATCTTTATTTATGACATCCTCCCAACCCAGACAAGGACGACCTGCTTTCCGTATAGCCCCAGACCGTTGGCCAAAAAGGACAATCTTCGGTAATCTGTCATCCTTCATCCGTAGAACGTGGCCTAGTCATCTCAACCTTTCTTTCATTATAGCCCCAGAAAGTGGGATTGAACCACACTTTTCGTACAACCTACTGTTTGAAATACGGTCAGTCAGCCGGGTACCCAGAACAATCCGTTGGCAATTTCTCTGGAAAACATCTAGTAAATTTTTATCTGCTTTTTGGAGTGCCCATGCTTCAGAGCCATATTTGACCACTGTCATCACTGTAGCTTCCAATATTCTAATCTTGGTTTGTAGGCTTATCTTTCTATTCTTCCAAACTCTTTTTAACTGTGAAAAAACACCCTGAGCTTTAGCTATTCTACTTTTAACATCTTCACTGCTCCCACCATCTTTACTAATAATACTACCAAGGTAACTGAAGCTCCCAACCTGATCAATCTTTTCGTTACCTAATGTCACCTGTTCATCTTCACTTATTCCTAGCCTTAGTGACTTAGTCTTCTTAACATTAATTTTCAAGCCTATTTTAGCACCTGGAACTCGTAAAACCTCTAAAAATTCATTCATTTTGCTCACACTTTCATCTAATATGCTTAAATCATCAGCATAATTTAAGTCCAGGAGCGTTCTTCCTCCCCATTTGATTCCATGGTCTCCAATTGCCTTTCCTGTGCTCCTTAAGACGAAGTCTATCAAAATGATCCATATAAAGGGGGATAGAACACAACCCTGCTTAACTCCTGATTTAATACAAAACCAGTTGCTAACCTCATTTCCTACGTTAACCGCAGCAGTATTATTCTCGTACATAGCGCAGATCACTTTAATGTATTTTTCTGGTATACCATATAACGATAAGACCTTTTTTAACGCTGTTATATCAACAGAATCAAAAGCTTGCTCATAATCGATAAAACTAAGGACCAAAGGTGTTTGACAACGAAGGGACTTCTCAATTATTAACCTAAGAGTGAAAACATGGTCGACATATCCTCTACTTTTTCTAAAACCGCATTGTTCTTCCCTTTAAACTTTGTCTACAGCATGTCTCAGTCTAAAAAGTATCATATTACTCAGTAATTTGCTACCTACAGAGACCAGACTAATGCCTCGATAAATACGACACTCACTCTTGTCACCTTTCTTATACAGTGGTTTAATTAAGGTTTTCCTAAAATCATTGGGTATTCCCCTTTTTCAAAAATCATGTTCATAATCTTCAGTAGCTTATTCCTAACCTCAGAGCCACCATATTTAAGGAACTCATTAATCATACTATCAGCACCAGGGGCCTTACTATTTTTTAATCCTTCTAGTACTGTCGCTAATTCTTCCTCACTAAACAAATCTTCCTTCATATCCAAGGTATCACAAACTTTTTCATATTCATCTATATCTTTTCCTGCAACTGTATCTCGGTTTAACACATTCTCAAAGTATGTGAGGGGGTTCGCCCCCTCATCAATACCTCGCTCTTTACATTAAAGTTTGGATTTTGTCCCAATTATTTAATAATGACTCCTCAATCACAAAGGCTGTAGAATAAATAGATTTAATTACTAAAAATACTTTAGCGTAAAGAGAAAAGTATTGCGGAGAGGACAAACCCCCTAATATACATAATATGCTCCTAACTTCGAGTTAAAAAATGTTTTTGTTATTTATTTTTACATTGTTTTTTTTTCAATAATACTAGAAAATCCTGCGCTCCCTTCATAGAAATTCTTTTCCCTCATACCAAATTCCTCCGTGGAAAGGTCCTCCCACGTAACCCCCTCCCCTAGCCCACCCTGTCCCCAACATGAAAAAGTCCCCCTGAAAACGTCTGTACACTTCTCAATAACCATTACTATATGTAAACATTGTTCATAGATTGTAATTTGCAGCCCCTCCCCCGGGGACTGTGGGGATTAAGTCGTCCCCAAAAACATAGTTATTAGGTTTTTCGACTATGCTGAACAAAATGGCTATCTCAAAATTTTCATGCAGTGAGTTTGGTTAAAAAATGAGCGTGGGAGGGGGCCTAGGTGCCCTACAATTTCCCGATCACCCCAGGAAACAAACAACAAACAAACTAATAAATACGCATCCGTGATCTGTCTTCTGGCAAAAAATACGATATTTCACATTTTTATAGATAGGAGCTTAAAACTTCTACAGTAGGGTTTTTTGATACGCTGAATTTGATGGTGTAATTAGAACTTTACTCCAAAAAAAACTAGCATGCTTTAACTGTTTTGTTAAATCTTACAGTTTCCTCGTTGTTGAAAAAATTTAGTCTTTGCTCCACTCTTAGTGGTTATATTAGAAAATAGGCCAGCAGCATAAAGAGAGAGAGAGAGAGAGAGAAAAAAAAACTTTTTGTCTGAAACAGAATGATCGTTTTGAGCATAATCAGTAATTATTGATGGGTTGAAGAAGGTGTGATCCACTGGTTTTCTCGTGTAACAACATTGTTAATAAGACATTTAAAACTTTTTGAGGATTGTTAACTTGATTTATGTGATAGATATCAGACACAAAAACGTATAAAAACTCTTTGAAGAGATGACCCAAGACCCTATTTGGTGCTAAAAAAGTAAATACATGTCTGGAGTAAAAAGGATGTGAAACCTGAACAGGTGTCACAAGTTAAGTTAAAAATGCCCTATAGAATTTCAATCACTATCACGGTTTTCGCACCAAAAAGTGTAGGTGGCACCTTTTTCGAATCAAAACGTACAAATAGTTTTAATCAACTGTTACGGGGGGGGGTTGTTAAATATATTTTAAGAGGGTGAAGTTGATGTGAGTTTACGTGAAGGGGGATTGCTGCTATGAGGTGCTTGGGACTTTTCTAGGTCTTGGTAGCTTAATGTTGATATAAGGTATGGGAGCTAAATTGCTAACAGAATAAGAAGGCTCTGTAGATAATCCCCCGTAACCTGGGAGACAGAATCATCTCAGTGATGTTCGAGTCTCCTAAATAGTATAGATTCCCTTGGGACCGTACCTGAAGACTAGAGGAACAGTACCTGGTGCCCTAGCACATAGACAACAGATGATTAAAGACAATAATCTTTATTTTCTTACTTAAATACAACTTTGGATGAAACAACTCCAATAATCTCTAGCATGAAGGGGTGCACATGGGCTGAGCACTGGAACTCGACTATCATAGAACTGAATTTTCTAGCTGCCTGCGTCGCGCTAATATAAGACACAAAAACTGGATTTCTAAACAAGAACTTGGTATACGACCTGGGCATGTGACCTTTACTGCTAAATGTTGCAATACTGCAGGTATTTGCTAATCATGATACATTGACCAGTCTCCACTCCCAAGGGTTATTTTTGTAACAAGGATTTCCTTTCTGGTTTTGAGTTAAAAAAAAAAGGTTCAAATAAACCAGTAATAGAGATTTGATTTTGATTGGTTGATTCAAAAAAAACATTTCTAATGTTGAGTAATTTCTGTTTGCCACAACAACAAATAATTCGACTTGCATTAAAGGCACGTATCACATAAAGTATTGAATTTAACTGCTAAATTCCTGACTCTATAAGACTTAACTTTAAATCTTTTTCTAACTTGAAATCTACTAAAGGGTTAAGAACGAGAAATTTGGTACTGAAAGTAAGAGTCTCTAAACGGGTATGAATGAGAAATTTGGTTTTGTATTCAAGAATTTCTAAAGGGGTATGAAACTCTTAGATAGAATACTAAGTAAGGTCTTGAGTACTACCTAAGTCGATTGACTTATAAGACAAAAAAATAACGCTTAAAACAATGCAAATGCAGAAGAGAGCGGGAACGGGACGGAAGAGCCGTAGTACCGGCTTTACTTTTGTACTTAAACTGCTGGGGATAGGTGTTCCGGGTCCCACGCTTCCCATTTCGTAGAAGCGTAAAAAACAAGACAGACTTTACAAAAGATAAAATTTTAAGCAACAAAAACACTTAGAGGTGATAGATTAGAAAATGACAATATACTAGTTCAATCAGTAATTAGGGCAAGGACACGAAAATTGTCAATGGTGTGAAAATAATATACCAAAATAATAAGTGATGAACAACTAAAGTGCCAAATAGTTAATTAGAAGTTTAATTAAATAAAAGTACCAGTGGTAATTTTTTATATAATTTTTTATATTTTTACACTTTATTGTTAAAATAACTGGGATCAATTGAGAATTAAATATAACATATAAAATTGTTTGTTGTTCTGAAAGGTCAAGGTTTTCGATTAGATACCAAATACCCTTCATTGCTAATAATTATAAGCTGAATGATAAAATTCTGTTTGATCCATCCCAAAAATCTCAACAAAATTCAAAGCTAAATTTAAAAAAGCAAATATTAAAGATTGTTTGCTAAAATTTTGACTATTCACCATTGATGATGGAAAATTAAATTATTTGATATTCTTATTTGTGTGTTTGTTTTTGTGTCACTGTGTCTGGGATGGCCTCCCACGCCCCTCCTGCCCGATATTTATATATTTAATTATCTTTTATGAGCTTTTTCTATTTTGTTTGTATTTTACCGTATTATATTTTGAAATCATTATTGCGATGAGATGTTGATGTTCTTTCTTATTTTTTTGCACGTCCCAGCCTTAAGAGCTCTGCTCTCTGTTGGAGCATAATATTGTTTGTGAATATTTTGACTTGAATAAAGAAAAAAGTTGAAGTTGAAATTGAAGATATACTAGTTCTAGCTACGCGCGTAGGAATATTATTCCTGGAAACAGTCCAAAAGACCAAAGACTATTCATAGAACTTAAAATCTGTGGATCACCAATCTAAAATCCCATTAAATCAACATTAAAATCTTCAGCAAGGAAACAAGGGTTTGTAATAATTGGTAGTCTATCTAGCAAGGACAACAAACACTCATGAAATTCTTTAAATGTTGAAGACGAGGGCTTATAACATATTGCCCCTACTAGAATTTCCATTTAATAATTCAATGCCCAAGCATTCAAAAATCATTCCTCTATAAACACAAAGATTATCCCTAATTTGGGACGGTAAATTTTTACTCAAATATGCTCTCTGCCTAAAAAGCCTAGGCTTCATTAAAAATTGTAACCAGAAATTTCCAATACGGAATTACTAGCACGGTTAGCCAAGTTTCAGTTAAGGTGATCACCTGAAAAATAAATTCGTTAGCCACTCAGATACAAATTAAAATTCGAATTTTCCCACTAGGGAATTCAAAGAAAGATTACTAAAATCATCTCTTTTTTTCCATGGATAAAATTATCTAGATCAACTGAGAAACTATTCTTCGAATTTCCCATTGCAAATAAACATAACAAAGTCTTTATGTCCTAACATTCTAACTAAGCTAAAAGAGAAGTAATAAAAATATATGACTATATAATATCCAAAATTCTTAGCAACGATCCATTAACCAATTTGCTTCATACCATGGGACTTTAGTTACATTATCATATTGTTTAGCACATAGGATTCGGGGTACTACTTAAGGCATCCAGCATTCTTTTCCTCTCTCAACTATAAGGCATGGCAAATAGCAAATAAAGAATGGCAATTCTTCACGTCTTTGGCGGACACGAGGGGAGACATCATCGCTAATAAATATCGATCTATAATCACCAAATATTCTACCTTTCAACCGTTTAGCATTTTTTAATATCATCAACCGCATCTGAAAAATACTTTACATTAATCTTAACAAACCTAGGCGTGCAGAATACCGCAACAAAGTAAGACAGGCCTAAATCAGTAAAAGATAATCCATCAGCCAGGACACTGCAAATCAGATTTGGACCATTAGATACTTCCACGTTATTGAGGCCCCAAAAAATAAGGTTACACAAGTTCGGCCTATTTCATCCAAAAGAGATTGATTAGCTAAAAGCTTCATTTCTTTACCGTAACCTTGTACTTTTTCTCCATTAGATTCATTTTCAAACAGTTGGTGGTAACGAACGGTAGTAAGGAGCGACCCGGCTCAATAGTAAACAAAACTCTAAAAAACGGAATTTTTGATGCTAAAAGATACACCAAAAGAATCGAATTTTCATGCTGACTTTAAATATAAAACTTTTATTAAATTTAGTCTTTGTCATCAAAAGTGACGAGCTTGAGATAATTTGCCTTATTTTGACAACCCCCGAAAGTCATAGAATCTTAACGAAAATCACACGATTGCATTCAGTGTACCAGAGAACCCTATAGCGAAAATTTCAAGATCCTCTCTACAAAAATGTGGAATTTCATGTTTTTTGCCAGAAGACAGATTGCGGGTGAGTGTTTATTCGTTTTTTAGTTTTTTCCCCCCAGGGGTCATCGTATCGACCGAGTGGTCCTAGAATGTCGTAAGAGGGCTTGTTCTAACTGAAATGAAAAGTTCTAGTGCCCTTTTTAGTGACAAAAAAAATTGGAGGGCACCTAGGCCCCCTCCGACGCTCAATTTTTTTCCCAAAGACAACCGATCACAATTTTGAGATAGACATTTTGTTCCACATAGTCGAAAATCATAATAACTATGTCTTTGGGGATGACTTACTCCCCCACAGTCTCTGGGAGAGGGGCTGCAAGTCACAAACTTTGACCAGTCTTTACATACAGTAATGGTTATTGGGGAGTGTACAGACGTTTTCAGGGTGATTTTTTTGTTTGGGGGTGGGGTTGAGGGGAGGGAGCCATTTGGGAGGATATTTCCTTGGAGGAATATGTCAGGGGGGAAGAGAAATTCAATGAAAAGGGCGTGGGATTTTCTAGCATTACTATAAAAAAACAATGAAAAAATAAACGTGAAAAAGTTTTTTCAATTGAAAGTAAGGAGTAGCATTAAAACTTAAAACGAACAAAGATTATTACGCATATGAGGGGTTCTAAAAATACTTTAGCATAAAGAGCGAGGTATTTAGGAGGAGTTAAATGCCTCGCTCTTTATGCTAAAATATTTTTAGTAATTTCAACTATTTATTCTACGGCCTTTCTGATTCAGGGATCATTCTTAAAGAATTGGGACAGAACTTCAGATTCAGTGTAAAGAGCGAGGTATTAACGAGGGGACAAACCCCCTCATATACCTAATAAAAATATCTATATATATAAAATAAGTTGTCTGTGTGTGTGTGTCGAGTGAATCATGTTTGTATGTCGGTTGACGTCATGTTTGTCGACTGACGTCATTATAAGGATTGAGTTGCAAGCGTCATAAAGTTGTTTGTCGACTGAAGTCATGTTTGTCAACTGATGAAATTACATACCAGGACACCGGGACACAAATGACGACCGGGACACAGGGAATATAAATGACGACCGGGAACCTCAAAGAGAAATTACAGACTGGGACACCCGGACCCAAATCACGACCGAGACACAGAGAATATAAATGACGACCGGGACACAGGGACACAACTACAACGGGGACGCCGGGGGAACAGACGGGATATATAAATGACGACCGGGACACAGGGATTGTTCGAATAGAAATTACAGACCGGGACACCGGGACACAAATGACGACCAGGACACCGGGAAACAGGGAATATAAATGACGACCGGGACACTAAAAGAGAAATTAAAACTGGGACACCGGGACACAAATGACGACCGGGACACAGGGAATATAAATGACGACCGGGACACAGGGACACATCAGATCTGAATACGGATTGTTTTTCCCATGGACAATTATATGTTGTATGTTCAAGAGTCAGTAAACCTGACAATCTATTTATATGCAACATATATATATATATATATATATATATATATATATATATATATATATATACATAATATATATATATATATATATATATATATATATATATATATATATATATATATATATATATACCCAAGGTGTTGGGGCGCCTTGCGCTCCCCAAGCCCCCTCCGCGCGCGTAAGTCGTTACGCGCCATATTAGTTACGCGCCATTGTAGTTGTGTCCCTGTGTCCCACCTGTGAATATAGATAGATTTATATATGTGTTTCAAACTACGTAAAACTTGCGAATATACAACATTCTTGGCTTTCCCATTGTCTGTGCATATACAAAGCCTTATGTACTAATAATGACGTCATATGCAAACGCTCTTTTTACAAACAAACAAACATGCATACACACAACTCGTTTTTATATAGATAGATAGATAGATAGATACAATACAAATTAACTGCGTAAAACCTGCGAATATACAACATTCTTCGCTGTCCAATTGTCGCTGCATATAAATAGATTGTCAGGTTTACCGACCCTCGAACATGCAACGTACAATTGTCCATGGGAAAAACAATCAGTATTAAGATCTATACCACATTTTTCTAATGATTGACCTTGAGCTTTGTTAATGGTGATTGCAAATACTAATCGAATTGGGAATTGCAATTTTTAAAATTGAAAAGGCAGATCCGTTGGAATCATGGGAATGCGAGGAATAAGAACAGCCTCACCCTCAAAAGACCCTGTCAAGATTGTGGCCTCTATTAGGTTTTCCATTGTTTTTTTTACGGCAAGTCGCGTGGCATTGCAAAGCTTTGGTGGGTTGATATTTCTTAAAAGTATTATTGGTACGCCTATTTTTAATTTATAGCACGTGTGTGGAAACCCTGACAGATCCACGGAATTTAAAAATTAAGATGGATAATTAACCGCTTCATTTGGTTCCAAAACTGTGTCGACTGACTTGTAAAGGACTGCCTGGTCTCGAATCTTGGTCAAAACAATATTGTTGATTTCGCAGACGTCTATACTTTTGGGTGCAAGAATCGCTCTTTCACTTAGCCATTTATTATTTTTATAATTGTTTAGAATATTCGGAAATACTTTTTCAATCAATTCATTTTTGGACGTCACTAAATTACAGAAATCAGCAGGTAGTTGTATACGTCCTGAAATTGAGTCTACTGGGAGCTTTCCGTTTCCAATTACCAGCAATTAATCTGAAAATATTTGACCAGAGTCATCGTTTTGCAATCGGACACGCATATTTGTAGTTAATTTTAATGTCTTTACGTGCGCCCATAAATTAGAATTTTTCAGGCAAGCATTCATTTCGTCTACAGGAGTTGATCTAGGTATTATAGGTAATGTTTGCCTGAATTCTCCCACAAGCAATATTATTGTGCTGCCAAAGGGTTTCGACTTCCCTCGCAAATCTTTCAAGCATTGATCCAGAGGCAATTTCAAAGCGGAATGAGCAGTTCTTCCACCAGGCAGCAATGTTGCGGCTATTCCGGACGACGCAATTGCCAACGCTATATCATTTTTTGATCGAATTTATACCAGAATCAGTTTTATCACAAACGTTTTACCAGTACCTCCTGGCGCATCCAAAAAGAAAATTTCTCCAACGTTGTTATCGACACAATGCATTATCGTATCATAAGTGTCTTTTTGTTCCGACGTTAACTTGGAAATGTTATTTTGTACATACGACAATAGATCACTCGTACTGTAACTTTGTTCACGATCCAATTCTACACATGTCGAAACAGCAGCGATACGGTTAGGTGAAGGCATTCCCAAATCCTGAAGAGGTTTGTTTGCCATACGTACGCACAAATCTTCTATAATAACTAATGTGTAGTTATAAATTTCTGATGTAAAATCAAAAGTTATATCTGACGTCTCTAACTGTTTTCGATGGAGTATATCTTCGGACATTTTTGACTTATATTTTTCCCATAACTCTGTAGGAGCTGATGGAGAGCAAGTTTATAAAATGATGCCAAACAGTGCACGAATTTGACTTGGAGTTGACGTTTCGCACGCGTCATTGATGCAGTTATCCCAGTGTTGGTCATTCTCCAATAAATTCAGAGCTTGCATGCACTACGGTAAGTGTCATGTATAGTACCGTTTACGGTTCTCAAATACTCAAAGGATGTCGGACCGGGTACATTCACCGAAAGCAGGCGTAGAAAGAAGCATTCATGTTGATTGGGGTGAACGGTGTAGAGTCTTCCTATCGTGGTATCTTTGAAGATGGTAGGCTGGCCGTCGACTGACTTACCCTGTTTTCGACGTTCAAATACTTTATTTTTAGTATTCCACGTGTAATACGAAGGCACTTCAGTATACAGCAGTTTTTTTGCAAAAGAATCATTTTTGCAAAGCAAAAAGAAACCGGTTAACTGTGTATCCGGTGGATTCAGGGCTCTTTGTTGCACGTTGGTTTCCGAGAAATAAACACGTTGACCATTCTGTAAATGTACCGCTAAATGAACAACAGCTGGACTACGTTCATGTATCAGAAATGAAAGAATTCGCCAAACAGCTTCATTACTGCTTATGTATCTTCCAGCCTGATATTGTACGATTTCGTCGATATCTTTGATTTCGGGCTGCAAGCCAAAAACTGCCATGTCACTACCTTTGTTGACGTATTTACATATGTATTTGATTGCCTTTACGGAATTACAGTATTCAACGTTTTTGTGTGCATTAAATGTTTTTGATAATAATAGGGAATATGGAACAACCCACTGGTTATCTACTTCGATTATGGTACCGTTACGCTTCTTTATTATTGCTGTTTTACCGCCATCTTCAGTAGATCTTCTTCTAAATTGTGGGTAACCATCATTGCCAGTAATTGTGTTGGATACTAAAAGTCGAGGATATTGCTTTGTGCACCTTCCTTTGGCCATGCATGGTGAATTTTCGTTGAGTGCACCGCAAGGTCCATGTATCATATTTTTTACAATAATATCATGCAACCCCTTATCGACATTTTCATCGGGTATTTCAGCGGAAATCAAATCATCAATTTCGTTCGAAGTAATTTTTTTATGTAGCCAGATTAGTATATGTGCGTGTGGCAAACCTCGTTTTTGCCATTCCACTGAGTACATCCAGCATCGCACTGACCCAAACACTTCAAAATTTACTATTTAGTTTATCAGTGATTTAAACTTTTGCCGGAAGACACGGGCCGTAATGTCATGTCTATGAACCGCCGATTGTCCTTGAAGTAAAAGCTGCAGTATCTCGTCCCAAGATTGATTACATGTAAATGTAAAAATCTGGACGACCATAGAGACGAACAACGCAATAGCATCTCGAGCATATTCATGCATATGACGGGGACTGCCAGCATATGACCAATGTAAAATTGTTAATCTTCCAACGTTTGTGGTATTACCGTCATTTATAACTGCATCTCGCAAATGAATGTATTGTTCAGAGCGGAGCTTGGTCTGATTCAGGCGGATATATAGCAAACGTTCTGATTCAATTTTAGCATACATATCAACGACGAATTGGTGAAACAATTGACGGCATTTTAAAATATAATTTTCTTCATTCTGCCGAATCATTAGTCTATAGGAATAATATTGCATTGCACTGCATTTCTTATTCATTTCTTTGTTAGTGGCTGGATTCATCAATTTAATATTAAAGTGGTGTTAAAATTTATGATTCTCGCCTGAGAATGGTAGATGACACCCTGCTCTATGATAAATTTGCCCTTTTACTTTGAAAGTAGACATAAATTGATCTGGATTTTCGATTTGGGCTCCAAACGACGTCATTTGGAAACATGAGTTATATTTTCTGATTTGTGACAAAAAACGCTTAGATTCTGACGTAGCTCCAGTAAGGAAAGTCTTCAATGACTCTGGTGGTGCAGCCAATAGAGGAAGTTTAACTTTTCCTGAGGCGCAACACATTCCCATTGTTTCACCATTGAATTTCAAGGCCTTGCAATAGGGACAAATTTTAGACATAGTCCCGATTTGAACATATCTACTCAAGCTATAGTCATCGACTGGGCTGTACCTGAATGCCAGGCGATAACTTTCAGGTTGCTCTGATTCCTCGGCACGCTTTCTTTTCTTACTTTCTCTATCAGCAGCAAGCCTGATTTCTTGCTGTGCTTGTGATTCTTCGGCACGCCTTCTTTTTTCACTTTCTCTTTTAGCAGCAAGTCTGGTTTCATGTTGCTCCGGTAGTTCCTCGGAACACCTTCTTTTTTCACTTTCTCTTTTAGCAGCAAGTCTGGTTTCGCATTGCTCTGGTAGTTCCTCGGCACGCTTTCTGTTCTTTCTTTCTCTATCAGCCTCAAGCCTGTTTCCTTTCTGTTCTTTTGATTCCTCGGCACGCTTTCTTTTCTTACTTTCTCTATCAGCCTCAAGCCTGTTTCCTTGCTGTTCTTTTGATTCCTCGGCACGCTTTCTTTTCTTACTTTCTCTATCAGCAGCAAGTTTTTTGGCATAGACTCTTTGAGCATCTTCCTCGGCTGTTGCCATTGTAAGTTCATCAGTCATTTTACAGTTAAACATTAATAGATTTCTACGTGAACGCATGTCTTAAATATCTTTAATGACGGCACCGTCATAACAAAAATGACGACAACTAGCTTCATGACATCAGTCAACACACAAACATGACGTCACCCGACAGACAGACCCACACATCCACAGACAACTTATTTTTATATAAATATAAATAAATATATATATATATATATATATATATATATATATATATATATATATATATATATATATATATATATATATATATATATATACAACTAAAACACAGGGACACAACTACAATGGCGCGTAACTAATATGGCGCGTAACGACTTACGCGCGCGGGGGGGCTTTGGCCCCCCCAACGCGAAGCACCCCACCAACTAGGTGTTGGCCTCCTTCCCCACCCCTTGTTTCTCAAAACCGTCTGATCAAAACTAAGAGAAAGCCATTTAGCCAAAAAAAGAACTAATATGCAAGTTTCATTTTAATAATTTATGTGCGGAGAGCCAAAATCAAACATGCATTAATTCAAAACGTTCAGAAATTAAATACAAAAAAACTAGTTTTTTTCTTAACTGAAAGTAAGGAGCGACATTAAAACTTAAAACGAACAGAAATTACTCTGTAATTGGAGTTGGTTGTCCTCTCCGCAATCCTTCGCTCTTTACGCTAAAGTTTGACTCTTTGCCACAATTCTACTTTTTAAAACAATTAAAAAGTTTAGCGTAAAGAGCGAGGGATTGCGGAGGGGACAACCAACCTCATATAC
The DNA here is from genome assembly GCF_032884065.1 of Artemia franciscana. Lineage (NCBI taxonomy): Eukaryota > Metazoa > Arthropoda > Branchiopoda > Anostraca > Artemiidae > Artemia > Artemia franciscana. Next base: position 31,610 of record NW_027062953.1, read on the forward strand.
CGAGTAATTTCTGTTCATTTTAAGTTTTAATGTCGCTCCTTACTTTCAGTTAAAAAAAAAAACATTTTTTTTTTATTTATTGTCTCAAAGGATGTCAGGTCACACACTAATGGCTCTTCATCCGCATCACATTTAGCCTGTTTATTTTCTAAGCTATTCACTCGATCAACTGTCAGACTCAGCCTCCCATTTATTATGTTTATTATTTCGTTCAATAAAATAATATCAAACTGAATTGTCAGTACAGTCTCTAAAATTTTCAGTATATTGTTTCAGTAACATCCTCAACAGATTGGACCGTAGAATTCATCATTGCGCTAATTTGGCTATCATCCTCTTTTGCCCGCTTACGGTCTTTCTTCCCGCTCTTGCCTTTCTTATTCTTAGACTTCTGTTTTACCGGCAATAACGACACGGAATCAAATAGTTCGTGGTAACGAAGGGTAGTATGGAGCGACCCGGCTCAATAGTAACCGAAAATCTAAAAATTGAATTTTGATAAAAATAGTTACATCAAAAGAATTGCATTTTAATGCTGATTTTAAATATATAAGTTTCTTCAAGATCAGTTATACCCATTGAAAGTTACGAGCCTGAGAAAATTTGCCTCATTTTAGAAAATAGAGGGAAACACCCCCTAAAAGTCATACAATCTTAACAAAAATCATACCATCAGATTCAGATTCAGTCAAGTAGAAGTTTCAAGCTCCTACATAAAAAAATGTGGAATTTCGCATTTTTTGCCTGAAGACAGATCACGGATGCGTGTTTATTTGTTTAACTGTTGTTTTTTCCCCAGGGGTGATCGTATCGACTGAGTGGTCCTAAAATGTCGCGAGGTGCTCATTATAACGGAAATTAAAAGTTCTAGTGCCCTTTGTAAGTGACCAAAAAAACTGGAGGGCACCTAGGCCCTCCCAAGCTCATTTTTTCCCAAAAGTCACCAGATCAAAATTCTGAGATAGCCATTTTATTCACCATAGCCTAAAAACCTAATAACTATGTCTTTAGGGACGACTTACTCCCCCGCAGTCCCCGTGGGAGGGGCTGCAAGTTACAAACTTTGACCTGTGTTTACATATTGTAATGGTTACGCTGGGAAGTGTACAGACGTTCTCAGGGGGAATTTTTTGGTTTAGGGGGGAGAGCTGAGGGGTTTACGTGGGAGGATATCTCGATAGACAAATTGCTCATGGGGGAAGAGAATCTCAATGAAGGGGGCGCAGGATTTTCTAGTATAATTTGAAAAAACAATAAAAAAATAAATATGGAAAGTTTTTTTTCTACTGACAGTAAGGAGCAGCATTAAAACTTAAAACGAACAAAAATTATTACGCATATGAGGGGTTTACCTCCTTGTTATATCTCATTCTTTACGCTAAAGTATTTTTAGTAATTTCAACTATTTATTCTACGGCCTTTGTGATTCAGATATCATTCTTAAAGAATCGGGACAAAATTTGAGCTCTAGCATAAAGAGCGAGGTATCGACGAGTGTTGAACCCCCTCATATACGCAATAAAAACATACGAATATAGAATTTCGTTACTTAAGTTAATTCGTAAGTTACGTATATTTTTTACCAATGAAAACGTTTGTAAAAAAAATAAAAGTTCTAGTTGCCTTCATAAGTAATCAAAAATTTAAGGGCCTCCAAACTAGGAACTAGGCCTCTTTTCTCGCTCCTTTTTTCTCAAAATCTTCCCAAAAATTTTCAAAATTGCAGTTAATTATGCAAATTATGTTTTAATTATTTATGTGTGGAGAGCCGAGGTCATAACATGCATTAATTCAAAATTAATGGTTACAGGGAAGTGTACAGACGTTCTCAAGGGGATTTTATTTGGTTTAGGGGGGAGAGTTGAGGTTAGGTAGGAGGATATCTTCATAGAGAAACTGCTCATGGGGGAAGACAATCTCAATGAAGGGGGCGCAGGGTTTTCTAGGATAATTTGAAAAAACAATGAAAAAATAAATATGGAAAGTTTTTTCTACTGAAAGTATGGAGCAGCATTAAAACTTAAAATGAATAAAAATTATTACGCATATGAGGGTTTAACTCCTCGGTATATCTCATTCTTTACGCTAAAGTATTTTTAGTAATTTCAACTATTTATTTTACGGCCTTTGTGATTCAGATGTCATGCTTAAATAATTGGGACAAAATTTAAGCTTTAACGTAAAGAGCGAGGTATCGACGAAGGTTGAACCCCCTTATATACGCGATAAAAACATTAATAATATAGAATTTCGTTACGTAAGTTAATTCGTAAGTTACGTATATTTTTTACCAATGTAAACATTTGTAAAAAAAAATAAAAGTTCTAGTTGCTTTTTTAAGTAATCAAAAATTGGAGGGCCTCCAAACTAGGAACTAGGCCTCTTCTCTCGCTCCTTTTTTCTCAAAATCTTCCCAAAAATTTTTCAAAATTGCAGTTAATTATGCAAATTTCGTTTTAATTATTTATGTGTGGAGAGCCAAGATCATAACATGCATTAATTCAAAATTAATGGTTACAGGGAAGTGTACAGACGTTCTCAGGGGGATTTTTTGGTTTAGGGGGGAGAGTTGAGGTTAGGTAGGAGGATATCTCCATAGAGAAACTGCTCATGGGGGAAGAGAATCTCAATGAAGGGGGCGCAGGATTTTCTAGCATAATTTGAAAAAAAAATGAAAAATTAAATATGGAAAGTTTTTTCTACTGTAAGTAAGGAGCAGCATTAAAACTTAAAATGAACAAAAATGATTACGCATATGAGGGTTTAAATCCTCTTTATATCTCATTCTTTACTCTAAAGTATTTTTAGTAATTTCAACTATTTATTTTACGGCCTTTGTGATTCAGATGTCATGCTTAAGGAATTGGGACAAAATTTAAACTTTAGTGTAAAGAGCGAGGTATCGACGAAGGTTGAACCCCTTATATACGCAATAAAAACATACGAATATAGAATTTCGTTACGTAAGTTAATTTGTAAGTTACGTATATTTTTTCCCAATGAAAACGTTTGTAAAAAATATAAAAGTTCTAGTTGCTTTTTTATGTAATCGAAAATTGGAGGGCCTCCTAACTAGGAACTAGGCCTCTTCTCTCGCTCCTTTTTTCTCAAAATCTTCCCAAAAATTTTCAAAATTGCAGTTAGCTAATATTCAAATTTTGTTTTAATTATTTATGTGTAGAGAGCCAAGATCAAAACATGCATTAATTCAAAAACGTCCAGTAATTAAATAAAAAAAACAAGTTTTTTTTTAAATGAAAGTAAGGAGCTACATTAAAACTTAAAACGAACAGAAATTACTCCGTATATGAAAGGGGCCTTTCCTCCTCAACGCCCCGCTCTTTACGCTAAAGTTTGACTTTAGCGTAAAGAGTGGGGCGTTGAGGGGGATCAGCCCCTTTCATATACGGAGTAATTTCTGTTCGTTTAAGTTTTAATGTTGCTCCTTACTTTCATTTAAAAAAAAAACTTGTTTTTTTCCATTTAATTTCTGGACGTCTTTGAATTTATGTTTTAATCTTGGTTCTCCTTACATAAATAATTAAAACAAAATTTGCATATTAATTAATTGCAATTATCGGAAGACTTTGAGAAAAAAGGAGTGAAGGAGGAGGCCTAGTTCCTCTCCAATTTTTTGATTACTTAAAAAGGGGGAAAAACAATCCGTATTTAGATCTATATTGCATTTTTTTAATGATTGCCCTTGAACTTTGTTGATGGTCATTGATAATCGAATATTCCCTGTGCTCCAGACGTCATTTATATATCCCCCTGTGCCCCCTCGTCTCTGTTGCAGTTATGTCCCTGTGTCCCGGTCGTCATTTATGTTCCCTGTGTCCCGGTCATCATTTGTGTTCCGGCGTCACGGTCTGTAATTTCTCTTTGAGTGTCTCGGTCGTCATTTATATTCCCTGTGTCCCGATGTATTGACCTTGAATTTCAATTTGGGCACCAAACGACTTCATTCGGAAACAGGAATTATATTTTCTAATGTTTAATAAAAAAACACTTAGATTCTGACGTAGTTCCAGTAAGCAAAGTCTTCGATGGCTCTGGTGGTGCAGCCAGTTGAGGAAGTTTATCTTTTCCTGAGGCGCAACAAATCTACTCAAGCTATAATCATCGACTGGGCTCCTCGGCACGCTTTCTTTTGGCATTATCTCTTTTAGCCGCAATCCTGTTTTCAATTTGTTCTTGTGATTCCTCGGCATGATTTTTTTCGGTAATTTCTCTTTGAGCCGCAAGCCTGTTTTCACGTTGCTCTTGTGATTCCTAGGCACACTTTCTTTTGTTACTTTCTCTTTTAGCCACAAGCCTTTTGGCATTAACTCTTTGAGCAGCTTCCTCGGCTGTTTCTTCTGCCATTGTAGGACTTATACTAAAGTTTCTCTGTGAATCGCCCCCTTATATACTTATAATAACGTCATATACAAAGCCTTATATACTTATAATTACGTCATATGCGTACAAACAAACAAACATACAACTTATCTATCTATCTTCTATCTATATAAAAATAAGTTGTCTGTGTGTGTGTGTCCAGTGACGTCATGTTTGTGTGTCGACTGACGTCATGTTTGTCGACTGACGTCATTTTAAGGACTGAGCTGTATGCGTCATGAAGTTGTTTGTCGACTGACGTCATGTTTGTCAACTGATGAAATTACATACCAGGACACCGGGACACAATGACGACCGGGACACAGGGAATATAAATGACGACCGGGAACCTCAAAAAGAAATTACAGACTGGGACATCCGGACACAAATCACGACCGGGACACTGGGACACATCATTAGAATAATGAGGTATAGATCTGAACACGGATTGTTTTTCCCATGGATAATTATATGTTGCATGTTCAAGAGTCAGTAAACCTGACAATCTATTTATATGCATAGACAATGGGAAAGCGAAGAATGTTGTATATTCGCATGTTTTACGTAGTTACGACCGGGAATATAAATGACGACCGGGACACAGGGACACATCATTAGAATAATGAGGTATAGATCTGAATACGGATTGTTTTTCCCATGGACAATTATATGTTGCATGTTCAAGAGTCAGTAAACCTGACAATCTATTTATATGCATAGACAATGGGAAAGCGGAGAATGTTGTATATTCGCATGTTTTACGTAGTTAAAAACATATGTATATATATATATATATATATATATATATATATATATATATATATATATATATATATATATATATATATATATATATATATATATATATATATATATCGATTCACAGGTGGGACACAGGGACATACGCCAGATTATATATTCTATATATATAAAAATAAATTGTATGTATTTTTGTGTTGAGAGTTTAAATGTAAAAACTGGGAATTGTATAAATATTTCGAAATATTTTGACAATAGATTAATGTAATTTGAAAACCTTATTAAGTTACTTAAAATTTGAGGTGTATTATAAATTGTTGAGCTTTAGCAAGCTTGGCACGTGGAGAGGAATTTTTAGTATAAATCTTAAAATGACAGAAGAAACAGCCGAAATTTCCAGTAAAAACTGGGGATTGCATAAATATTTCGAAATATTTTGACAATAGATTAAATTATATCGAAAACCTTAAAACAGATACTTAAAATTTTGAGGTTTATTATAAATTGTTGAGCTTTAGCAAGCTTGGCACTTGGGGAGGAATTTTTAGTTTAGATCTTAAAATGACAGAAGAAACAGCCGAGGAGGCTGCTCAAATAGTTAATTCAAAGAGAAATTTTAGTATAAATCCTACAATGGCAGAAGAAACAGCCGAGGAATCTGCTCAAAGGGTTAATGCCAAAAGGCTTGCGGCTGAAGAACGCAAAACTGCGCAGTTAGATGAAAATCCATCTGGACAGCGAGAGTCAAAACGTATCGTAACTGAAAATGATAGCGATGATGATTGGGTTTGGGATTTTGACTTGGATAAGGTAATCAATGCCTACCAGATTTTAGTTAAAAAAAAACAAAGGTTCGGCGATATGTATTTCATAGTGACGCTGAAAAATAAAGAAGAAAAAGATAACTGAAAAAAGAAAAAAGGTAAAAAACTAAAAAAAACTAAAAAGACAAAAACTAAAAAAACTAAAAAATAATTAAAAAAAGAAAAAACCTAAAAATAAAAAATGTAAAAATAAAAAAAGCTGAAAAACTAAAAAAAAAGAAAAAACTAAAAAAAAACTGGGAATTGCAGAAATATTTCAATATATTTTGACAAGAGATTAATGTAATTCGAAAACTCTAAAACAGATACCCAAAATTGGAGGTTTTTTTATAAATTGTTGGAGCTTTAGCATGCTTGGCACGTAAAGATTTCTCAAGTGTCAATGTTAGAATGAACATTGATAAATTGAAGAAAACAAATCAATAAAAAGAAGAAACTAAAAAAAGAAAAACTAAAAAAGAACTAAGAAAAGAAAATCTAAAAGAGAAAAAAAACTAAAAAAGAAACTGTATCTATATATATAAAAATAAGCTGTATATATGCATGTTTGTTTGTGGGTTTGCATTTGACGTCATTATAAGAAGAGACTACAGACCGGGACACCGGGACACAAATGACGACCGGGACAGAGGGAATATAAATGATGACCAGGACACTCAAAGAGAAATTACAGACAAGGACAGCGGGACACAAATGACGACCGGGACACCGGGACAGAGGAAATATAAATGACGACCGGGATACTCAAAGAGAAATTACAGACTGGGATACCGGGACACAAATGACGACCAGGACACAGTGAAACAACTACAACGGGGACGCCGGGGGGCAAAGGGGGATATATAAATGACGACGGGGACACAGGGAATGTTCTAGTTAAAAACATATATATATATATATATATATATATATATATATATATATATATATATATATATATATACATATATATATATATATATATATATATATATATATATATATATATATATATATATATATATATATATATATATATATATATATATATATATATATATATATATATATATATATATAATATATATATATATATATATATATATATATATATATATATATATATATATATATATATATATATATATATATATATGTATCTATTTTCACAGGTGGGACACAGGGACACAACTACAATGGCGCGTAACTAATATTGCGCGTAACGACTTACGCGCGCGGGGGGTTTGGGTGGTGGTTGCGAAGCGCCCCCACCAATTAGGTCTTGGGGGTTGTGCGAAGTGCCACCCCAACAGCTAGTTTATTTATATATATATATATATATATATATATATATATATATATATATATATATATATATATATATATATATATATATATATATATATATATATATGCTACTACTACTACTACTACTACTACTACTACTAATAACTCACTGCAGCACCAAGCCGCCTGAGGCCAACACAGCTACGCACGCTCCCCCTCCAACCTAATCTATTTAAAGCCTCCCTCTTTACATCCTCCCAGGAAGTATCGTTTCCTTTAAATCTTTATTTATGACATCCTCCCAACCCAGACAAGGACGACCTGCTTTCCGTATAGCCCCAGACCGTTGGCCAAAAAGGACAATCTTCGGTAATCTGTCATCCTTCATCCGTAGAACGTGGCCTAGTCATCTCAACCTTTCTTTCATTATAGCCCCAGAAAGTGGGATTGAACCACACTTTTCGTACAACCTACTGTTTGAAATACGGTCAGTCAGCCGGGTACCCAGAACAATCCGTTGGCAATTTCTCTGGAAAACATCTAGTAAATTTTTATCTGCTTTTTGGAGTGCCCATGCTTCAGAGCCATATTTGACCACTGTCATCACTGTAGCTTCCAATATTCTAATCTTGGTTTGTAGGCTTATCTTTCTATTCTTCCAAACTCTTTTTAACTGTGAAAAAACACCCTGAGCTTTAGCTATTCTACTTTTAACATCTTCACTGCTCCCACCATCTTTACTAATAATACTACCAAGGTAACTGAAGCTCCCAACCTGATCAATCTTTTCGTTACCTAATGTCACCTGTTCATCTTCACTTATTCCTAGCCTTAGTGACTTAGTCTTCTTAACATTAATTTTCAAGCCTATTTTAGCACCTGGAACTCGTAAAACCTCTAAAAATTCATTCATTTTGCTCACACTTTCATCTAATATGCTTAAATCATCAGCATAATTTAAGTCCAGGAGCGTTCTTCCTCCCCATTTGATTCCATGGTCTCCAATTGCCTTTCCTGTGCTCCTTAAGACGAAGTCTATCAAAATGATCCATATAAAGGGGGATAGAACACAACCCTGCTTAACTCCTGATTTAATACAAAACCAGTTGCTAACCTCATTTCCTACCTTAACCGCAGCAGTATTATTCTCGTACATAGCGCAGATCACTTTAATGTATTTTTCTGGTATACCATATAACGATAAGACCTTTTTTAACGCTGTTATATCAACAGAATCGAAAGCTTGCTCATAATCGATAAAACTAAGGACCAAAGGTGTTTGACAACGAAGGGACTTCTCAATTATTAACCTAAGAGTGAAAACATGGTCGACATATCCTCTACTTTTTCTAAAACCGCATTGTTCTTCCCTTTAAACTTTGTCTACAGCATGTCTCAGTCTAAAAAGTATCATATTACTCAGTAATTTGCTACCTACAGAGACCAGACTAATGCCTCGATAATTACGACACTCACTCTTGTCACCTTTCTTATACAGTGGTTTAATTAAGGTTTTCCTAAAATCATTGGGTATTCCCCTTTTTCAAAAATCATGTTCATAATCTTCAGTAGCTTATTCCTAACCTCAGAGCCACCATATTTAAGGAACTCATTAATCATACTATCAGCACCTGGGGCCTTACTATTTTTTAATCCTTCTAGTACTGTCGCTAATTCTTCCTCACTAAACAAATCTTCCTTCATATCCAAGGTATCACAAACTTTTTCATATTCATCTATATCTTTTCCTGCAACTGTATCTCGGTTTAACACATTCTCAAAGTATGTGAGGGGGTTCGCCCCCTCATCAATACCTCGCTCTTTACATTAAAGTTTGGATTTTGTCCCAATTATTTAATAATGACTCCTCAATCACAAAGGCTGTAGAATAAATAGATTTAATTACTAAAAATACTTTAGCGTAAAGAGAAAAGTATTGCGGAGAGGACAAACCCCCTAATATACATAATATGCTCCTAACTTCGAGTTAAAAAATGTTTTTGTTATTTATTTTTACATTGTTTTTTTTTTCAATAATACTAGAAAATCCTGCGCTCCCTTCATAGAAATTCTTTTCCCTCATACCAAATTCCTCCGTGGAAAGGTCCTCCCACGTAACCCCCTCCCCTAGCCCACCCTGTCCCCAACATGAAAAAGTCCCCCTGAAAACGTCTGTACACTTCTCAATAACCATTACTATATGTAAACATTGTTCATAGATTGTAATTTGCAGCCCCTCCCCCGGGGACTGTGGGGATTAAGTCGTCCCCAAAAACATAGTTATTAGGTTTTTCGACTATGCTGAACAAAATGGCTATCTCAAAATTTTCATGCAGTGAGTTTGGTTAAAAAATGAGCGTGGGAGGGGGCCTAGGTGCCCTACAATTTCCCGATCACCCCAGGAAACAAACAACAAACAAACTAATAAATACGCATCCGTGATCTGTCTTCTGGCAAAAAATACGATATTTCACATTTTTATAGATAGGAGCTTAAAACTTCTACAGTAGGGTTTTTTGATACGCTGAATTTGATGGTGTAATTAGAACTTTACTCCAAAAAAAACTAGCATGCTTTAACTGTTTTGTTAAATCTTACAGTTTCCTCGTTGTTGAAAAAATTTAGTCTTTGCTCCATTCTTAGTGGTTATATTAGAAAATAGGCCAGCAGCATAAAGAGAGAGAGAGAGAGAGAGAAAAAAAAACTTTTTGTCTGAAACAGAATGATCGTTTTGAGCATAATCAGTAATTATTGATGGGTTGAAGAAGGTGTGATCCACTGGTTTTCTCTTGTAACAACATTGTTAATAAGACATTTAAAACTTTTTGAGGATTGTTAACTTGATTTATGTGATAGATATCAGACACAAAAACGTATAAAAACTCTTTGAAGAGATGACCCAAGACCCTATTTGGTGCTAAAAAAGTAAATACATGTCTGGAGTAAAAAGGATGTGAAACCTGAACAGGTGTCACAAGTTAAGTTAAAAATGCCCTATAGAATTTCAATCACTATCACGGTTTTCGCACCAAAAAGTGTAGGTGGCACCTTTTTCGAATCAAAACGTACAAATAGTTTCAATCAACTGTTACGGGGGGGGGGGTTGTTAAATATATTTTAAGAGGGTGAAGTTGATGTGAGTTTACGTGAAGGGGGATTGCTGCTATGAGGTGCTTGGGACTTTTCTAGGTCTTGGTAGCTTAATGTTGATATAAGGTATGGGAGCTAAATTGCTAACAGAATAAGAAGGCTCTGTAGATAATCCCCCGTAACCTGGGAGACAGAATCATCTCAGTGATGTTCGAGTCTCCTAAATAGTATAGATTCCCTTGGGACCGTACCTGAAGACTAGAGGAACAGTACCTGGTGCCCTAGCACATAGACAACAGATGATTAAAGACAATAATCTTTATTTTCTTACTTAAATACAACTTTGGATGAAACAACTCCAATAATCTCTAGCATGAAGGGGTGCACATGGGCTGAGCACTGGAACTCAACTATCATAGAACTGAATTTTCTAGCTGCCTGCGTCGCGCTAATATAAGACACAAAAACTGGATTTCTAAACAAGAACTTGGTATACGACCTGGGCATGTGACCTTTACTGCTAAATGTTGCAATACTGCAGGTATTTGCTAATCATGATACATTGACCAGTCTCCACTCCCAAGGGTTATTTTTGTAACAAGGATTTCCTTTCTGGTTTTGAGTTAAAAAAAAGGTTCAAATAAACCAGTAATAGAGATTTGATTTTGATTGGTTGATTCAAAAAAAACATTTCTAATGTTGAGTAATTTCTGTTTGCCACAACAACAAATAATTCGACTTGCATTAAAGGCACGTATCACATAAAGTATTGAATTTAACTGCTAAATTCCTGACTCTATAAGACTTAACTTTAAATCTTTTTCTAACTTGAAATCTACTAAAGGGTTAAGAAGGAGAAATTTGGTACTGAAAGTAAGAGTCTCTAAACGGGTATGAATGAGAAATTTGGTTTTGTATTCAAGAATTTCTAAAGGGGTATGAAACTCTTAGATAGAATACTAAGTAAGGTCTTGAGCACTACCTAAGTCGATTGACTTATAAGACAAAAAAATAACGCTTAAAACAATGCAAATGCAGAAGAGAGCGGGAACGGGACGGAAGAGCCGTAGTACCGGCTTTACTTTTGTACTTAAACTGCTGGGGATAGGTGTTCCGGGTCCCACGCTTCCCATTTCGTAGAAGCGTAAAAAACAAGACAGACTTTACAAAAGATAAAATTTTAAGCAACAAAAACACTTAGAGGTGATAGATTAGAAAATGACAATATACTAGTTCAATCAGTAATTAGGGCAAGGACACGAAAATTGTCAATGGTGTGAAAATAATATACCAAAATAATAAGTGATGAACAATTAAAGTGCCAAATAGTGAATTAGAAGTTTAATTAAATAAAAGTACCAGTGGTAATTTTTTATATAATTTTTTATATTTTTACACTTTATTGTTAAAATAACTGGGATCAATTGAGAATTAAATATAACATATAAAATTGTTTATAATTCAAACAAAAACAAACAATTGTAACCAGGTATCCATTTGTCAACACAGTTGATGTCAAGTGCTGTCATTATATAATTTTTATAAGTGTAAGGTGCAGGATCCATACAAGGAGTAGGAAAATATATCTATAAAATTTTGAATAATCATTATAAGGTTATGGAATTATAATAAAAATTTTAATAGACAATAAGAATACAAGAAAAAATAAATCTCTCTGAAACAAGGCCAACAGAAGTTGAAACGAAAGATGTAACCGATATTCCCTCAAACACCCAAGAAACCGCTTCAACTGAAACCCAAACAACTAAAATTGTATCTGACCTTGTAACACGAACAGATAAAATACCAGAAACAATAAGGGGTATAGAAAACATAGAAGTAACTTCAAATTCTACTAATGGCACTAGCAAACCGAAATACAAGTTCATGTTTCAATACTTCTGTAAAATAATCAACGTCACTACAGAAACAACAAAACTCAACACAACCTCCCGTATTTCACATCTTACTACTAAAAATAATATCGAGGCAACCACTAAAAAAGTACTGGAAACCTCAAAATATACATCAAAGAAATATAAAACAACAACCTTCTGGCAATCCAATACTCAAAACGAAGAAACAACGGTCGAAACTGAATATACCCCAATAACAGAAGTGAAAAAAAAATTCGCCAGGTCAATCCCCACGACCACTGACCCACAACCAATAGAATTAGACACCTCAATATCAGAAATTACTACAAAAACTATCCCCAGTGTATTGATGCCAAATAACAACAATGAAATTTTAATAATAGTAAGGCAACCATACAGATCCACTAGTTGGATATGGACTTCTATGAAGAGAGGAAGAATACAAGTTAGATGGCAAATCCCTTTTGTCGACACCGACTATGGTAGAGCACAATGTATGGATGGAGACAAAAAATGCCAAGATGAAAATCACTGGAGAGAATGTTTGACTATAGACGGTAAAAAAACTTGCGCACGACTAGCCATGGCTGACGAACCAGCAAAGAATGAGTTAGAACTCCTCCCGGAGTTCTAACCATGGTAAATGCTCATAAGATATCAACTCATCAGGCATTCCTTATATTATATAGAAAAAGGTTGGAAGCGTTATTTGAACTATTCAATACAGAAATACAAAAACTTAAACAAAGCAAAACGCGTATGTTTGAAGTATTTTTCTGAAGGAGTAAATATAAAAGATCGAAAAGTTTAATCCCAATAGTTGGGGAGCTTGCTTCTTGTCTATTCGGTTTGTCCACCGAAGAAGATTTAAATATATTAAGAGATAATGTTAAAAGGCTCAACACAGCCATGAATACAACACTACATGTACAAAAAATACAAGCAACTATCGCCAACTATCAAAAAGATAAAATTGAGGCCATATCCAAAAAAATCTCAAGAAAAGTCAACACAATGAATTATTTAAAAAATGAAGTAGATAGAGTAATCTCTGATTCATGCCCAACAATGGTGTCACTCGACATTGTTATTATGTCATTGTTGAACTTAGCTACGGATGTCAGTAAATTTGAATTCGCATTATTTGAATTAACAGGAGGATCCCTTTCTTACGACTTAGTAGATCCCTCGGATCTAAAGGACATTCTAAACGAGATAAAAACTCACTTAACATTTGGTCTCCACTTACCAGTAGAACCAGAAGTAGCTAACTTATTTCTATATTATACCAAACTAAAGGTGCATATAACCGAAATTAATGAACAACTATTTGCTGTAGTCACAATTCTATTAATTAGTCAACAATCCATATATGACCTATACAAAATATCTACTTTCCCCATTAACATAAAAGAGACAAACCCCTTCATGAGCATCATCCCAGAAGCAGAATATATGTTAATAGATCAAGACAGGAGAAAATACGCACTAGCTAATGCCCAAGAATCAAAGGAATGCTTTTCATTTAAAAATTTGTTTTGCCAACTAACATTGCCTATATATAATGTAAAAATAGGATCATGCATGCTAGATCTGTTCCTGAAGGAATCATAACAACAAAATATTTCCGACTCTTGTGAAGCCCAAATAGGAAGCACCAAAAGAGAAACTTTCATTAATTTACGGAACGATTTATGGTTATTTACAGTACCTAAAAAGACGGTAGGAACCCTATCCTGCTACAACAATACAAAAAAAATTGACCCAAGTTATCGAACCGAAATATTGTTACAGTACGTTGGAACTATTACAATCAAACAAGGTTGCAGACTTGTAACTAAAGAAAAAACTGTGCAAACACCTCTAATCACAACCAGCACTAACGTCATGAGCCCAAAAATTATACACTTTCAAGGAATAAACTTGTCTTTCACAATTCCGAATATAAGCAACGAGGAATCTATAACATCCATATGGCCAACAATAGAAAAGATTAAAGGTACAATGCAGTTAACAAAAATAAAGGAATCATTAGATTTGCAAATACTCTTATTCACTAACGGAGACCAAAGGTTAAAATACGTAGAGAGTCAATACGGATTATTCTCACCAAATTCATGGTATAATATTATAATCACTAAATTCATGGTATTTCTTATTTCACTAACAATAAGAGCGCAACTAACAACAAACTATGGAAAACTCTTGAAGCGAAGAAGGACAAATAATGATGTAATTGAGGCACAAGAGATGCATCAATTAAACCCCACTACTCCTGATGATATTTAAGCCATTATAACAGGGAGGATTTGAGAATACAGGAAGATCGGGAGGTCTTTTCCCGTATGTTCACATATCCTTTCCCTACTTTAAGAAATATTGTTGGTGTATAACAGCTAAAAGGCTAAGATGCAATATACTGTATTTCTTTTTGGCGTTTACATCAAAAATACTTTTGGCAGAAAATCTTATGTAAAGTAAGGCCTCCGTCTCTTGTAATTTCACTACTGTATTTCCACACTAAAATATTCCAAGGCATGGCGATTGAAAGGCTATGATGCAAAATTGTATTATTTTTCGACATATAATGCATTGAAATTTCAGAAAATTGGATAAAATTACGATCCAGAGTAAATTAAGACCTCTATGTAATCTTATATTTAACCACCCCCTTTATGTTCAGTGTTTTTATATTTACATGTCACCATAATGATATAGTGTTAGAGTAATACACATAAGAATATTCTTAATTGCTATATAGCCTTATATACCTAACGTTACTTCGAATGTACCTAAGAGAATTATTGTACATTCGATTTCCTTTTGAATTTTTAAATAATGTTACTGCTATTCAATTATTATGTTATAATAATGCTTCTTAGTTACGTATCATTAGTATTATTTTATGTGTTAACAACATGATTCTGCTTGGAAATTTTTATTACAGAATTTGGCATATTCTGACACTGGCCGACGATATGTCATGGTCAGAAACTGAAAAAGCCTATTATGATTTATCAACCACCGAAAAATGCCCAGAAAACACATCTGATTCAACCAGACAGCTATCATCCAAGTGACACATCAAATAGTGCCATCTATTGTACTACAATCATTTTCATCTTTCCAACTGAACGCCGTAGACTAGAGAAGACGTAATATCCAGCCTGCGGATACAACCACCACACACCCACGAAGACACCATAGCTGATAACCTGTATCAATATGGAAACCCAACATCAGCAACTTCGCAGACCTAGATGAAGATTTAGAACATAACATCCTAAATCCTAATTTTATAACTTATGCATCAACATGCCAAGTAAGGTCTTGAATACTACCTAAGTCGATTGACTTATAAGACAATAAAAATAACGCTTAAAACAATGCAAATGCAGAAGAGAGCGGGAACGGGACGGAAGAGCCGTAGTACAGGCTGTACTTTCGTACTTAAAGTGCTGGGGATAGGTGTTCCGGGTCCCGCGCTTCCCATTTCGAAGAAGCGTAAAAAACAAGACAGACTTTACAATTGCTAAAATTCTAAGCAACAAAAACACTTAGAGGTGATAGATTAGAAAAAGACAATATATTAGTTCAATCATTAAATAGGGCAAGGACACGAAAATTGTGAATGGTGTGAAAATAATATACCAAAATAATAAGTTATGAACAATTAAAGTGCCAAACAGTGAATTAGAAGTTTAAATTAAATAGAAGTACCAGTGGTAATTTTTTTATATAATTTTGTATATTTTTACACTTTATTGTTAAAATACCTGGGATCAATTGAGAATTAAATTTAACATATAAAATTGTTTATAATTCAAACAAAAACAAACAATTGGAACCAAGTATTCATGTGTCAACACAGTTGATGTCAAGTGCTGTCATTATACAATTTTTATAAGTGTTAGGTGCAGGATCCATACAAGGTGTAGGAAAATATATCTATAAAATTTTGAATAATCATTATAAGGCTATGGAATTATAGTAAAAATTTTAATAGGCAATTAGAATAAAAAAAATGCAATGTTTAAAGAAAGAGATTAGACTGATTGATGGGGACATCAATCTAAAATGGGAAAGGGGATTTGTAACATATAGACCAGCAGCCCCCCTCTTTAAAATTCAGGACCAAATTTCTCATTCATACCCCCTTGGAAATTCTTGAATACAAAACCAAATTTCTCATTCTATTGATAAATTCTTGTTTATAATCTTCAGAGTCATTATAGTATTGTCTCGATTTTATAATTTCATTATATGGGATTCGAAAATCTCGTCCGAATAATATATAAAATGGGTTATCACGTATAACTGGGGAGTAAGCTGTATGAATTACATTTGTTAAATATGGTAAGGTTTCGTGCCAATTTCTTCGATTTTCTTTCGTATAAATGCTTAAAATATTTGAGAATAGCTTATGCCTGTTTTCGATTTTGCCATTTGCTTAGGGGTGATACGGGGTTGTTACTAATTTATTTATTTGAAGGAAAGACATTAAGTCCTTGGTTACTTTTTATACGAAATTAGGACCATTGTCGCTTAATACTGTATTAGGAATACCGAAATTAAGGAATATTTTAGCAAGGGCTTTTGACGTAGTGTAAGCGCTCTGATTTTTTAATGGTTTAGCATATATGAAACCAGAAAAATGATCGATTACTGGAAGTACGCAGGTGTGTCCTTTGTTAGACGTGGGTAATCCTCCGCTAGTACCATGTAAATCAAAAGAAACTATATCAAATGGAAACCTAGCCTTGGGAGCCCTTCCTATTGTTGGATTAGGGTAGATTTGGGGATTTTTCTTAAATTACATGTTTCACAAGTAAAAATTTCTTTTTTGAAAGATTTAATTTCATCAGGTAGCTCTTTATCATATAAGAAATATCCTATTAGAGCAGCGCAAGTATTGTCTTTCTTTTGATATTTTTTTATATTATTTAAGGAAAGTGGTCTTTGTCTTTGTGTTCTTCCTCAACTTGGTTATTGGTTTTTATTTTTAAACTGCTATTGTTTGGAGCATATTTTGCTTTTATTGTGTTTACTTCTTCGTTTTCATTTTCAGCGGGAGTATTATCTGGAAATCTACTTAGATAATCACATGGGGCGTTTTGTTTTCCCTTAAGATATTCAAATTTATAGTCCAAATCTTGGATTTTTAGTATCCATCTTGCGAGTATACCTATCGGCTTTTTGAAAGTTTGCAAGTATTGAAGGCTCTTGTGGTCCGAACGCAGTTAAGATTTTCTGCCTACCAAATAGTGTCTGAACTTGTCCATATGGTGGATAATTGATAATAATTCAAGCTGTGTAGCAGAATAATTACTTTCTACGGGTGTAAGGGTACGAGAAGCGTACGCTATTACTCTTTCTTCCCCATTAACTATTCGGGAGAGAATCGCTCCAATTCTCTTGGTTGAGGCATCCGTTCCCGTTGTAACAACCAATTGTCCTGTTTGGAAATCGGGTAATGATAAAATAGGTTCTGAAGTTAGAGCATTTTTAAATGATCTAATGAATCTTGAGCTATTTTAGACCAAGTAATTTTTTGTGGGTTCCCTCTAGTGAGGTCCGTTAGAGGTTTCGCTACTTGTGCGTAATTCCTTATAAATTTTCGAAAATAACTCATTAAACCTAAGATTCCACGTAATTGTTTAATAGTTTGGGGGGATTTGTATTTTTTACAGACTTGATCTTTTCAGGGTCTGGGGAAATTTGTCCTTGTGTTACAACTACTCCTAAAAATTTTAGTTTTGTTTGAAAAAGATTTACTTTTTCTGGTCTACATTTTAAATTACCTTCTCTAAATTTCTCAAGTGCTTTAGCTAGAGTTACTAAATGGTCTTCAGGATCTTTGTCCATTGCTATGACGTCATCCACAAAGTGAATGATATTATTTAGACCTCTTAATAAATGAAGTAAGGGTCTACACAATGCACTTGAACTAGTTTTTAGTCCAAACGGTACTCTTAAGTATTCATAAGAGCCACATTCTGTCGTAGAAAAAGCAGTTTTGTAAACATCCCCCTCTGCTATTTTTACTTGATGATAGCCTTGAGTCAAATCTAGGGAAGTAAATATTTTATTTTTATTTGATATGGAATCTAGAATTTCATCTATTCTAGGTAGGAGAAATTGGTCACTGACTACCTGTTTATTTAGGGCTCTATCATCTACTACCAGTCTAAGATCGTTATTTTTCTTTGGCACAAGTATGACGGGTGCAGAATATGGACCTATGCTTGGTCTTATGATTTTGTTCTTTTCGAGTTCCTGTATTTTATTTATTAGCCATTATTTATGTTTATAAGGAATACGGTAGGGCTGTTTTGCCACCGGTAGTCCCGTAGTTTGTATTGCGTGTTCATGAAACGGGATAAGTCCTATGTCATCTTCAGATGTCAAGAAAACATCTTTATATTCCCATAATAAGTCGCATAATTTTTGTTTAAATGGAATGTCCGTTATGTGACTTAGTTCCAATTTTTCAAGAAATTGAATTCTTGTCAGGGGGTATTCCTTGTTAGTTTGAATGTTTATATTATTCACTAAGTTTTTTTCCGACTGTTTCCAATTATTAATATCGGTTTCCGATACTACTTGTATCCCTACTAAGCATGTTCCTTTGCTTAGGGTAATCAGGTCATTTTCGCGAGTGTTTGTTACCCAAATGTAACCTTCACCCTTTTCGTAATTTATAATTTGTTCTTCACAGGTTATATTTTTTGGGATATCCTCCGACGATGAGGCTATCCAGATTTCATTTTTATCATTAACGGGTCCTAAAATTTGCGATATTTGGACCCTCTGCATTGATTTTGGGGGAATTTTTGTCTTTCCTACTACAAATCCATAGTATTTTTCTTTATGATTTTCTTCTATTGAATTTAGCATATTATCTGCTGGTTTTTTTCCTGGGAATCTCTACACTTGCTAGTTTCTTCCATAAATAAGAGATTTCTTGAATTTGTTTCTTCCTTTACTCTTTCATATTGCCTATGTTTTCCTTTACCTTGTTTGCTTGTATGTTATTTATTATTGATTTGGTTTCCGTCGGATAGATAAACTTTGAATTTGCTGCATCCAATAATATTTTGTTGGCTTTTAAAAAAATAGCGCCTATTATGGCTTCGTATGGGAAATTTTACAAATTTAAAATCGAATATGGAAATTTCTGTTGTCCTTGCGCAAGGCTAGGTACACAGTTCCCTTTATATCCAGATCATGTCCGGTTACGCTTGATAAATTGGGACAGATATTGCTCATTCGTCGTTTAATATAATTGGGCAATTTATTAAATACGGATGTATTTATTACATTTACTGTTGCTCCTAAATCTATAAGGGCTGAGAAATAAATATTCTCTGCATGAAAATTTTCAAATATTGGTAACATATTATTATTATTTGCACTCAAAAATGGTATAATCACGGGTGGGGACCTATAAATTATTTTGCCACCAAATTTTGGTCCTACGAATTTTTGAGGCTTGTATCGTTTCCCTGGGTTTCTCAGATGTTAGTTGTAGAACTTTCATTTGTTCTACTTTGGTTTCCTTGATTTTAATTTGAGTTGGAGTTGTTATATCGTTGACATCGGCTGATATAACTTCCTCTTGCATTTCTATTCCAACCGTTACTAGGTTGGTTTGTCCTTCCACGATACCCTCCACGATACTGATACGTATTGCGTTCGAAATTTTGATTTTATGGTTGGGTAATTAACTCTTGTTAAAAAGGTGTTCTCTCGATTGCCTCTTGGGGCGTACCCACTATAGTTTGTTCCCCTGGACAAACGGTTGCTCGTTCCCCTAAAATTTGGGTGATAATTATTGTTTGCAAAACAATTTCTTGCAATATGGCCTAACCGGTTACAGGTGTAGCACCTTAGTGGTTCATTATTGGTGTTTGCTCTCAATTGATTATTGGGGGCAAAACGTACTTGTCTTGGAGGTATGGTGGTTCGAATTTGATTTCGAATGGGTTTTGGCCACGATTCTCGGGAGAAAAATTGTGGGGAGGAATCTCTTGATTTTATAGGGGTTTTATTTTCTGCAGAGATTATTGATAGTTTTTGATGCTGTAGGACAATTGAATCTATTTCAATGGCTCTTTCCACTTCCTGAACTGCTAGTTCTAAGTCATCAATATTTTTAGCTATTAGTAGGCGATATAATTTTGGGTTGAGTCCCTGTTTAAATGCATTAAGTATTATTTTTTCATATAATTCCCCTTCTCCTGGACCGTATCGCGCTTCTGTTGCAATTCTAATTTTGTGCTAATATTCCCTTGCGTTTTGAGTCTTTTCAAATGTTACTAGGCCATGTTTCAGTTTATTCAATGAACTTGTGTCAACGAATCTTTTATGGAAAGCCTGTTGCAATAACTCTATCGAGTTATTTGTTGAGGTGGCTTCTGTGCCTATTGTGTTTTCAATTTGTTTTAAAGACGTTAGCGCCTGTCCTTTTAGTCTTAAGAGCAGCATGCCTTTTAATACTTTTAGGTCATTTTTTTGTCATTTATACGAATTGTCCTAAATGGATGCTGAATTGGTCAACGTCCGTGTCTCCTTCATATTCTGGTAATGATTTTGCAATTTCTACTGAAGTTGCAATAATTTGTTACGCTTTTAGTAGTTCATCTTGATCTTGCGCCATATTTATTGTAGTCCTCTTTTAAAAGGTGTGCGGTATATAATATTTTATAATAATTTTTAATTTTTATTAATGTTTTATTTAAATTCTTAAAGATTTTGATTATTTTTGAATGTATAAAAAAAATGCATAAATAGAAATAAAATTGCACTGCACTTAAAAATCAAAAAATAATTTGTAAATAATCATAATTGTCTATGTCAATAAACATTCATGGTGTTAGGTACCTACAGTTCCTTTTACTATCTTCTTTTTCTGACCGCACCAAATGTTACGGGGGGGGGGGGTTGGTTATATATAGTTTATGGGGGAAGTTGGTGTGTGTTTGCTTAAGGGGGGATCGTTGCTATGAGGTGCTTGGGACTTTTCTAGGTCTTGGTAGCTTAATGTTGATATGAGATATGGGAGCTAAATTGCTAACAGAATAAGAAGGCTCTGTAGATAATCCCTCGTAACCTGGGAGACAGAATAATCTCAGTGATGTTCGAGTCTCCTAAATAGTATAGATTCCCTTGGGACCGTACCCGAAGACTAGAGGAACTGTACCTGATGCCCTAGAACTGAATTTTCTAGCTGCCTGCGTCGCGCTAATATAAGACACAAAAACTAGATTTCTAAACAAGAACTTGGTATACGACCTGGGCATGTGACCTCTACTGCTAAATGTTGCAATACTGCAGGTATTTCCCAATCATGATACATTGACCATTCTCCACTCCCGAGAGTTATTTTTGTAACAAGGATTTCCCTTCTGGTTCTGAGTTCAAAAACACAAGGTTCAAATAAACCAGTAATAGATATTTGATTTTGATTGGTTGATTCAAAAAGGAACATTTCTACTCTTGAGTAATTTTTGTTCGCCACAACAACAAATAATTCGACTTGTATTAAAGGCACGTATCCCATAAAGTATTGAATTTAACTGCTAAATTCCAGACTCTATGAGACTTAACTTTAAATCTTTTTCTAAGTTGAAATTTAATAAAGGGGTAAGAACGAGAAATTTGGCCCTGAATGTAAGAGTCTCTAAAGGGGTATGAATTAGAAATTTGGTTTTGTATTCAAGAATTTCTAAGGGGGTATGAATGAGAGATTTGGTCCTGAATTTTATAGAGGGGGGGCTGCTGGTCAATATGTTACACAACCTGATTTGTAGGAACAAATTGGGCCCATCCCTGCAAGGGCTACTACTACTACTCCTACTAACAACTCAATGCAGCACCAAGCCACCTGAGGCCAACACAGCTTCACACGCTCCTCCTCCATCCCAATCTATTCAAAACTTCCCTCTTTACCCCTTCCCCGGCAGTTCCCGTCTCCTTTAAGTCTTTATTTATGACATCCTTCCACCCCAAACGAGGACGACTGTTTTCCGTGTAGCCCTAGACAGTTGGCCGAAAAGTAAAATCTCCGGCAGTCTGTCATCCTTTATCTTCAGAACGCGCCCGAGCCATCTCAACCTTCATTTCATTACAGCCCTAGAAAGTGGGATTGAGACTTATTTTTCGTACCGATTACTGTTTGCAATGCGGTCAGTCAGCTGGGTACCCAGAAGAATCTGTAGGCAAGTTCTCTGGAAAATATCTAGCAAATCTTCATCCACTTTCAGGAGTGCCCATGCTTCAGACCTATTTTTGTCACCGTCAACCCTGTACCTTCCATTATTCTAGTCTTGGCTTGCAAACTTATCTTCTTATTCTTCAGAACTTTTTTTAACTGTGAAAACACGCTCTAAGCCTTGGCTATTATACTTTTAACATATTTACTGCTCCGGCCGTCTTTACTACTAATACTATCAAGTTAAGTGAAGCTGCCTACCTGATTAATCTTTTCGTAACCCGACGTTACCTTTTCATCTTCATTTATTCTTATCCTCAGTAACTTAATCTTAGTATGACTAATTTTCAAACCTATTCTAGCACCCTGAACTGGCAAAACCTCTAAAAGTTCGTCATTTTGCTCACACTTTCATCTAGGATACTTAAATCATCAGCATAATCGAAATTCAGAAGAGTTTTTATCCCCATTTTATTCCTTGCTCTCCAATTGACATTCTTGTGTTCTTTAGGACAAAGTCCATCAAAATAATCCAAATAAAGGGGGATAGAACATAACCCTACTTAACCCCCGATTTAATAAAAAACCAGCTACTGACCTCATTTCCTACCATAACCGCAGCAGTGTTATTCATGTAAATATCACTAATCACTCTAATACATACAAGAATAAGACCTTTGCTAAGCTCTTCTATCAACAGCATTGAACGCTTGCTCATAATCTATAAAACTGAGGACCAAAGGTGTTTGACAACTAAGGCCCTTCTCAATTATTGACCTAATTGTGAAAATTTGGTCGACACATCCCCTACGTTTTCTAAAACCGGACTGTTCTTCTCTTAAAACACTGTCTACGGCATCTCTCAGTCTAAAAAGTATCATATTACTAAGTAATTTGATACCTACAGAGACCAGACTAATGGCTCGATAATTACGACAAACATTCTTATCACCCTTCTTTTACAGTGGTCTAATTAGAGTTTTTCTAAGATCCTTAGGTACTCCCCCTTTTTCCAAAACCATATTCATAATTTTCAGTAACTTATTTCTAAATTCAGTGGCACAATATTTAAGAAACTTATTTACCACACGATCAGCACCTAGAGTCTTAGTGTTCTCAATGATTTTAGTAATTTTTCTAATCTCTCCTCACAAAATAAATCTTCCTTCACATCCAAGGTATCTCAAAATATTTCATTTTTCTCTATACCTTTTCCTGCAAATGTATTTCAGTTTGGCATAGTCTCAAAATGTTCCACCCATCTCTTTTAATTCTTTCCTTATCACTAATTGTGGCCCTGTTCCTATATTTAACTGGAACAAGTTTGGATTGACTCACACCTTCACAATTTATTAACATGCCAGAACAGTGTTTTACTATTATGCTGTCTAGCTGCACCTTCCAGGTTATCGGGATTTTTTTCCACGTTCTCCACTTAATACCTTCTTAGTTCACATTTTAATGTTTTCTTCACTTTCTTTACATTCCTTTTGATTTCAAATGATCCATCACTCAGATAATTCTTGAACAAGCCCCGTCTCTTCTCTATCAAACATAAAGCCTTTTCACTAATATTCCTGGCTATAGTCCTAACTTTCTTCCTCAAGATACAATCAGCAACTTCACAAATTGGTTTTCTAAAATTATTCGAGCCAGAGTCCACATTGTCAAGTTTTAAACTCTCAAGTTTAGTATTCAACGCCTGGAAAGTCTCTCTCATATCCTCATCTTGGTGTCTAACAACATCGTTACTTCCCAGACGGTAGGTACCCTTCCGAAATTTCAGCTTTAAATTTACCCTTCATGACCGTCAGTGCACCACTGCCAACTATGAATAGGCTTAAAAAATTTTGGGCAAAGTGAGGGTGTAAAAATGGATATTATTATTGTAAAATATACATGACAAGTGATATATTGGGGTTAAAATGCATGGCAAAGGAATGAGGCTAAAATTCATGGCAAGACCTACAATATAATGGATTTGACATCAGATTCGATTACAAATCTTAACATAATTGAATCATTTGACCGTCATCTGTGTAAGTTTTTTAAGCCATCAAACTTCCCAAAAAGTCTTATTGGGTAAATAAATTTTAAATGGAATAGAAAATAGGGTTAAATGTCAAAAGATGATTTTAAATCTTTTTTGGAAAATACTAAACACCAAATGGTGATGATAATTCCCTATTAAAAAGCAGCAAGCGAAGGCGTCTTAACATCAGTGCATCACCAGTTAAAATCCAAAAGGGTAGTGGAGACTTCACAACAGGTTTACATTCAAATTGGCTCAGGTTATAAAACGTGCTTATGGTAATATCAGTGAAGCGGGAAGTTTGAGTTCCCTTACCACATTTGCTCGAGTCACTGAACTTCCAAACAAGCTAGCGATATACTAGTTTTTAGAGTGAACCAAGTTACACTCTCCATCAAAATTATAGAGTTCGAAAAGTCGAACTCTATAGTCGAACTCAAAGTCGAAAAACTAAAGCCTTTTCCCCATTGCATATATAACAAGCGTTTCTTTTGGCTCTAGACAAGGTTCATAGGCGTCAAAATAGTCTGTACAAGTATATTTTACTTGCAATCAGTGTCTTTAGTCGTTATGCATATGTTCTTTAATTATGGTCAATATGTTCTTTAAGTTAATTATGGTCATTAATTCAATTATGGTTGCTGAAGTCCTTGAAAACATCTTTGAACAAGATTCTTATAGAAAAATTCAAACAGTTCCATGTTGTAAATTTGTTAATCTGCATATAAGAAAGGTTTTACTAAAATCTAATACAATTTTCCATCATAGTCATATTCCAATAAAGGTGGTCCTTGTAGAACAATTGATGCAAACTATTCGACTTTTAATCTCGAGACATTGTACATTGAAAAATAATACTGCTTTTATTCATGGTTTAGATAAAATCATGTTGAATTATAACCAACACCCACATCAATCCCTGTCAAATTTTACTTCTCTTGAAGTTCATTGGGAGGGATCATGATACGCTTGTAATTTTTTTAAACGATATTCCAATGAAAGGCAATTAAAAATGGAGGAATTCAATGTTGGTGATACAAACACCAAAAACAAGAAGAACAATAGGAAATTTTGACAATACAGTTCAAATAAGTCGAATTAGTTATATTTTTGAAAAAAGGAAATATTTGTTGTCCACTGAACTGTTTAAAGTGTCAAAAATCTTAGATACTAAGCCTGTAATGTATCGTCTAAGTGATATGAAATATGACGAGATTAGTTAATTACATAACATCAGTTTCAAGAAGAAAGCGCTTCCGAGACTACATCACTGCATCTTCAGTTTATGCCAATATGAATAATGTCAATGAGACGCGTTCAGAGTGGCCAGATGGGGCGCATTAGCACCGTTTTGGTGTTTATTAGAGCCGTTTGTGCATTAATTTTTCTAAATAGGCACTTTTTTTGGATTGGAACCGTTCATTTGGCATATTTGCATTTAAAAATGGAGCTTTTGGCACATTTTTCCTTTTACAGTGGTGCGACTCTAAACAAAACCTCTGGCAGCACCGGTGTTGATATGAACATGCTTAACATCTAGGCAAAAAACACTGTTCGTTTTCTGCCCCATCCTATCCTTTATAGGTTTCTTAATTTGCGAATATAAGATTTACATCATGCCTTGCCTTCTTTTTATAGAGGAACTTCGAGGAACAAGTTTCGGTGCCCTTAAATTTCTCTTTTTTCCTGTGCTTGATTTCCTGTGACATTTTTCGTAGCATTGCAAAATTTCCAAATTTAAGAACTTACCTTAGAAAATTTGCCTTATTATAGAAAATAGGGGTAAAACCCCCCTCAAATTCGTAGAATATTAACGTCGTATAATATTAAATACAATCAGATTCTGCGTAAAAAGTCGTACAATATTAAATACAATCAGATTCTGCGTATCAGAAAACCCCTAATTTAGAAGTTTCAAGCTCCTATCTACAAAATTGTGGAATTTTGCATTTTTTTTGCCAGAAGACAGATCACGGGTGTGTGTTTATTTGTTCCCTTCTCAACGCACCGCTCTTTACACTAAAGTTTATACTCTTTAGTAAAGTATAATTGAGAGAAAGAGTTTAATAAAGTAGAATTGAGAGAAAGAGTCAAACTTTAGCGTAAAGAGCGGGGCGTTGAGAAGGGAACAGCCCCTTTCATACACGGAGTAATTTCTGTTTGTTTTAAGTTTTAATGTCACTCTTTACTTTCAGTTAAAAAAACTATTTTTTTTTAATTTAATTTACATATTGTAATGGTTACTGGGAAGTGTACAGACGTTTTCACATGGATTTTTAGGAATTTGTCATGGGGGAAGAAAATTTCAATGAAAGGGGCGCAGGATTTTCTAGCTTTATTAAAAAAATAATGAAAAATAAATATGAAAAGTTTTTTTCAACTGAAAGTAAGGAGCAGCATTAAAACTTAAAACGAACAGAAATTATTACGCATATGAGGGTTTCACCTTCTCGTAATACCTCGCTCTTTACGCTAAAATATTCTTTGTAATTTCAACTATTTATTCTATGGCCCTTGTGATTCAGGGGTCGTTCTTAAGGAATCGGGGCAAAATTTGCGTAAAATACTGAAGTATTTTTAGTAATTTTCAACTATTTATTCTAAGGCTTTTGTGATTCAGGGGTCATTCTCAAGAAATCGAAACAAAATTTAAGCTTTAGTGTAAAGAGCGAGGTACTGACGAGGGGGTGAGCTCCATCATATACGTAATAAAAACATGAGAATACAGTAGTTCGTTATGTAAGCTAATTTGTAAGTTACGTATAACTTTTGCTAATAAAAACACTCGTAAAAAATTAAAAGTTCTAGTTGCCTTTATAAGTAACCAAAAAATCGGAGGCCAACTAGGCCTCCTCCCCCACTCCTTTTTTCTCAAAATCATTCGATAAAACCTATGAGAAAGCCATTCTGTAAAAAAAGAAATATGTTAGTTTTAATTATTCATCTGCGGAGAGCCAAAATCAAAACATGCATGGATTCAAAAACGTTCAGAAATTAAGTAAAAAAAAAACAAGTTTTTTTAACGGAAAGTAAGGATCGGCATTAAAACTTAAAACGAAAAGAAATGACTTCGTATATGAAAGGGGCTGCTTCCTCATCAATGCCCCGCTCTTTACGCTAATGTTTTTTACTGTTTTAAAAGGTAGAGTTAAGAGAAAGAGTCAAACTTTAGCGTAAAGAGCAGGGCGTTGATGAGGAAGCAGCCCCTTTCATGTACGAAGTAATTCTGCCAATTTTGCCAATTCTGCCAATTTTATTATTAGCAAACGGTATCTGTCGAATCTGATTCACGTAGAATTGGCCAGTTTTGACCATATCAACCAACAGCTGCTGGCAAAACAAAGGCTTTTGGGATTATGTGTTGTTTTTTTTTTAAATTGCACGATTTTGTACGACACTTGGTATGATGCTAGTAAGGCATTTGGTGGAACATGAACAGATTTTATTTAAGTTTGCTTGTTTTTTGATACCTCATCCAATTTTCTCTGAAAAAATTCTTGGGGGTTCTAACAAATTCAGAATGAACATCAAACAGTTCGTGGTAATGCACTACAAGTAAAGAGAGACCCCCCCCCGCTCGATATTAACCGAAACTCTGAAAACAAAATTTTGATACCAATGCATACATACAACGAATCGGATTTTTATGCTGCTTTCAAACAGTTCGTGATAACGAACTGTAGTAAGGAGCGACCCGGCTCAATAATAAACAAAACTCTTAAAAACGACATTTTGATGCTAAAATTTAATCTTTGCCATCAAAAGTTACGAGCCTGAGAAAATTTGCCTTATTTTGGAAAACAGGGAGAAACAACCCCTAAATGTCATAGAATCTTAACGAGTATAATAGAAATCCCACGAATCCCACTGTCATAGAATCCCACGCTCATTTTTTCCCAAAGTCAACGAATCAAAATTTTGAGATAGCCATTTTGTTCCGCATAGTCGAAAACCACAAAAACTATGTCTTTGGGAATGACTTACTCCCCCACAATCCCTGGGGGAGGGGCTGCACGTTACAAACTTTGACCAGTGTTTACATACAGTAATTGTTATTGGGAAGTGTACAGAAGTTTTACAGGGGAATTTTTTTGGTTTGGGGGGTGGGGTTGAGGGGAGGGGGCTATATGGCAGGATCATCCCTTGGAGGAATAGGTCATGGGGGACGAAAAATTCAATGGAAAGGGCGTAGGGTTTTCTAGCATTACTATAAAAAAACAATGAAAAAATAAACATGAAAACGTTTTTTCAATTGAAAGTAAGGAGAAGCATTGAAACTTAAAACGAACAGAGATTATTACGCATATGAGGGGTTCTAAAAATACTTTAGCACAAAGAGCGAGGTATTTAGGAGGAGATAAATACCTCGCTCTTTATGCTAAAGTATTTTTAGTAATTTCAACTATTTATTCTACGGCCTTTCTGATTCAGGGGTCATTCTTAAAGAATTGGGACAAAACTTACAATTTAGTGTAAAGAGCAAGGTATTAACGAGGGTACAAACCCTCTCGTATACATAATAAAAATATAGAAATTTAAAAGTTTGTTACGTAAGTTAATTCTTAAGTTGCGTATATTTTTTACTAATAAAAACGTTCGTTAACAATTAAAAGTTCTAGTAGCCTTTTTAAGTAACCGAAAAATTGGAGGGCAACTAGGCCTGCTTCCCCATCCCTTTTTCTTCAAAATCGACTGATCAAAACTAAGAGAAAGCCATTTAGCCAAAAAAAGAATTAATATACGAATT